>NW_026129218.1:41187-85983 GCF_022985175.1 Labeo rohita
TTAACATGGTGATATTCATTATAATATTTTAATCTTTAATCTTCGTCTTTTATGAAAAAAAGAAAGTGCAAATCAACTGAAAATAGAATTTACCCAATATCAAAGCGAAAACCGAAGGTCTTGACATTGTGATGCTTGCGTCCTTTTAAAATGCACATTAATTAAGAGTTTACTTCCTTATAAGTGAGAAAAGCTGATGATGCTTTGGTAAGAACGGAAATGTACAGACTCTTAAAACAAATGTGTTAAAAACAACACATATAAAGTTAAATTCAACACATGTTCTGGGTGTGGTCAGGGACAATGCATATCAAAAAATATAACACACAAATGTGTCACTTTAGTAAACACATTAGTGTGATGTTTTCGAGTGTACATGTTACTGAGCAATTTTTAAAAAAGTTTTAAAATAAAAGACCTGTTAATAATTTAGATATTTTATCATGAAATCACACAAATAACCAAATATATAGTTTGTTAACATGGAATTAATTATAATACTACATGTTCATTTAACTGTTTTATTACAGTATGCTGAATATAAAACTGTTAAACAAGAATATTAAAACATTTAATACTTGTTAAACAAGCACTTTAATACATTCCTCTTTTAAAAACATTTTATTAAATGTTTAAACAGTTTATTGAATAGTCTTAGTTAATGTTTTAATGCTGAGACTTTGTCTAATCATTTATACCAAACGTGTGGACTCTTTTGAAAACTTTTACTACATGTTTACTATTACAGCTGCTTAGATTACCTAATCATAATCAGTGTAGATCTAGTCCTATTGCATAAAAGGGCCAGTGACAGCCCTGATAACGAGAGTTACGAAGGTAACTGCAGTTCTATGAGTTCAAAGTCCCTCGTGACCAGGATGACTCTGGGTCCTCCCCTATTTAACCCTGTGACTTCCTGCAGACTGTCCCTATGGAATCTTCTCACCCTGACTCAGAGTGACAGAAAGCTCTGGTGGTCATCCAGAACTCATAGAACCGCAGTTACCTTTGTAACTCTCATTCTATTTCGTTCTTTCTGACCGCCAGAGGCAGTTCTTCACACTAGATGACTTATATTCACAAGATCACGAGGAGGTCCTATTTACACCTTAAGAAGTTCCTGACAGGACAGCAGTTCCAAAGGTAACCGAAGCAGCCACATTAACCCTGTAACATCGGGAAAATGGCCAGTTCTCTTGTCATGAAAGCTACTGACTGTAACGTAGCATCTCCCAAGTCCTGGGTTGTAGCCTCGCTCTCAGAAGACTGAAGAGACTGGGACAATGCCAACATAAGATGGGAGAGAGTTTTGCAAATGCGACCCATACGTGCCGCTGCGTTATATGCCAGAATAAGAAGATCATCCGTAATCTGACATTGAGGCAGAGGGCAACGGATAGTAGGCCTAAAAACCTCTTCTGGAAAGAGAACAAAAGAGGCAATAATTGGATCAACCTTAGGCATCTGACCCAGACCATAAGTGTCTGCATCTTGCATTGCCGCCAAAGCTCTGCGTGCACTAGTGTGGTGCGTAAGTGATTTTAGCCCAACACTTCTGCAGCTCATCAATAAAATCTTTCGATGGTGGAATGGAAAGAAGAGCTGGTTGATCCGAACCTCTGAAAAAAGCACTTGCAGAGGGTGCTGCTGCCGGGGCTGTTTTAAGACCTAGGTGAGCCAATGCAGCCCCCGAAGAGTTCGCTTCATCATCTCCTGCTCTGACTGTGGGCCTTTTGCAGATCCCCAGTCAACACCTGGGATCTGTCATAAGAGCCCTGGGACTGAATCTCTGATGTAACTTACTCACCTTCACCCTCATAGAACTGACTGTCAGAAGCAGTCACAGACATGACATTCTCCTCAGGAATGGGTGACTCCAAAGTGGGTACTTCACGTGAAGAAACTAGTTTTTCGCATGGTCGCAAAACGTGTTTGCATAAGCAAAGACTTGATCTGAGCAAACTCCGTGATCAACACAGCCACCCTTAGCCAAGGGATCCTACTTAGGCCTTTTCCCAGCCGAAGTACACGTAGCATCGGTATGTTTACGTTTGGCTGCCAACTTACGTGGTGATGGGGGTTTTGGTAGCGTCTCACCCAAGAGCCCTTCTACCGTAGCTACCCTTGAAGTCCTCCTGTCCCAAGACATCACTCTGCAGTTCATGCAGACCTCCTCTGTGAGGCCTTGTTTCAGGTGTTCCAAGCCTAAACAGGAAGGGCAGCAGTCATGTCCATCATCCTTTTGCAGAGCATCCTTGCACACTGTGCAGACATGAGATACCTCTTCCATCTTAGCTTGAATAAAGTCCCTGTAAGCCGAGCAAAAACACTCTGACTGTCAACACATTCAAAAGAGCTTTGTTACCGTGCTATTTCCAGCTATATATTATATATACTAGACACACTCAGAGAATAACAATCTGAGTGTATGTACATATATATGTATCTTTTAATATGTCAAGTGAAATGCACTCACAAACATACAACTAATATTGAATGCCTGCAAACGAAGCTTACACGCATTCAGCAATGCTTACCGCGTAAGCATTTAGTAGAACTGCCGCTAAACACGCACAGATACCGCACACAACAGAGCACACCCACTCTCAACGCAGTCTCGTACAGCTGTGAGATAATACAATACCATCCGGCAGAGCTACAGAGTGAGAACATTCTATATAGCTGCCAAACAACGCCGGGGACGACGAAAACGAACCCCGAGCATAAATGTACCAACTCACCACTCTATTCTCAATTAATTGAACTGAACCTGATGCAGCCTCTGGAGGATGCGCAGTCGCAAATCACCAACAGCTGTTGCAAAGCTGAAAAACAGATTCCAAGTGTCCATACAAGATCCCCGCTTTAATATTCTCCGATCTGTAATACATGCATGCGAGAAGATTATAGGGACAGTCTGCAGGAAGTCAGGGGGTTAAATAGGGGGGGGACCCCAAGTCGACCTGTGCATCTGCGATGAGATAACATCCAGTGTGAAGCAATGCCTCTGGCGGGCAGTAAGTATGAAATAGAACTAACAGTGCGAACATGATGTAAATGAGAGATTTATTGTGCAGTGTAGGCAGTCTTAATTACTGATTAAGTGCTGAACTCAAATAAACTAATACACTGGCACTAAAATCACAGATCATAGATTAGACATTAAATTAACCTGCTTAATTTTGCTGCATGCTGCTGCGTTATTGTCAGATCCATATCCTTAAACATCTGTTTGAAAAGCCTGTATCGAACTGCAACTGTTTTGAATTAGAAGAGGCAATGGCCTCAAATAAAAAAAAAAAAAAAATCAGAAAGCTTATACAAATAAAACATCCTTATGAGCAAAATGCAATATAATCTTATAAATTGCCAAAATGCAGAAAAAGCATCAAATTGTGGATGAATTTATTTTCAAGTAATACTTAAGTAAATCTAATACATTTAATGATGTAGGCAATGAGACTAAATTGAATGAACCAACACACAGTGATGGGGAACTTAGTGGGTTTAATGTTATTTTCCCCAACATAATGTGTGAAGGTGCTAAGGATTTGCCTTACCTAACAAACAACACCAGCATCTTCCCTATGATAACAGTCATGCGTTCCTAATCCATGGTTCCATCCATCTATTATGTGAGGCTTCCCTTACTTTCAAAGCATTTGACATCATCCAACCAGATCGATCCATTGCCTTGACCAAAGGTGGCACTGTGAGGTGCACTGATGACTGATCCACACTGTAACTGTCTGCACACCACAGCAGATCTCCACTCTTCCACAGCATGAATCAGAACCATTGATCAAACTTGTGTCTGACAGATGGCAATAAAAATTAGAGTATACATTAAATAAAAACTTGAGTGCTGCTTTACAAGTGTCTTTAACTACTGTGCTAACATTTAAAGGTGGGGTATGTATTTTTTCAAAAATGCTTTAGAAAACTGAGTCGGGCCTAGTACCAAAACAAACTTGTAGCCAATCAGCGGTAAGGGGCATGTCTACTGGTGATGGGGAGGAGAGGACGCTCAGTACACAGGACAGACATAGCCAAGCCGAGTGATAACAGAAAGAGAGAGGGCGGATAAAAAACAAAAGAGGAAAATGTCTACGGAACAAAAGAAGGCTGGTGTAACCCGTGTTAAATGTGGTGCCTAGAAAAAATAATAATAATATAATTATATATTGCAATTCTGCTTCCAATTAAAAGACTGACTTGATCTACTATTATACATAATAGTATTTTAACCCATAATAGTGATTTATCCCTTTCACTGGTAAGTTTAAAATATTCTAGCTCACCGCCCAGAGTGAGTTTTTTTAGGCGACCGTTATTTTAGAACGGTTGTCTTGTTTCCATGGCGACGCATCATGATTGTCACTTGACACACCGCAGCCACAATAGCGCTGTATGACAGATGGATCGCATTTATTTCATTTTTTTATTCACAATATTCACACACTTGCTTACTATGTCAGATATCTGATATTCCTAATCACAAATACCTGTAAGTGAGTGTATTTTGTCATTTAAAAAACTTTATAAATGATCTGGATCGTGATCCGGATTTACAGCACGTAAATTCATCAGTTTCTCCCGAAATATGGATGAGTTTCCACATCAAACAGGAAACCTTTAGGAGCTTACTGGATTCTTAAAATCATATTGGACAATCTGATTTTTTTTTAATGGAATTTCACTTTGTCCTACAGGATTTTAGAATCTTATTGGACAATGTGATTTATTTTAATGGAATTTCACTTAGGATTTTACTTGATTCTTAGAATCCTATTGGACATTCTGGTTTATTTTAATTGAATTTTACTTTGTAACTAGGATTTTTTTTTTTTTTAATGGGATTTTAATTTCTCCTGATTTTTTATTGATTCATAAAATATTATTGGAATTTGTGATTTTTAAATGGAATTTTATTTTGCCATGTATTATCTTATTTGGTTCTGTAATTCAATTACTTTTTAAGAGTAACTTTTTTTCTGTGTGTGTGTACTTGTTCTTGCTACATTGTGGGGACCAAATGTTCCCACAAGGATAGTAAAACCTGAAATTTTTGACATTGTGGGGACCGGCCTGCGGTCCCCACAAAGTTAAAAAATTATTAAAAATAGTAAATGATGTTTATCTGAAAGTCTAACGATGCAAACATCTTTCCTGTGAGGGGTAGGTTTAGGGTTAGGGTTGGGTTAGGGGATAGACAATATTGTTTGGTCAGTATAAAATCTATAGCAGTCTATGGAAAGTCCCCACAATTCACAAAAACAAACGTGTGTCTGTGTGTGTGTGTGTGTGTGTGTGCGTGTGTGTGCACTTGTACACAATAAAAATCCAGAATATATGATAATAATAATAATAATAATAATAATAATAATAATAATAATAATACATTTTTCTTTGTAATGCGCCTTTCTTACACTCAAGGCGCTACAGAAAAAAAGACAGAATTAAACAAACAAACAACCAAACAACACACTTCCATAAAATCACAATACTAATACAATAACATTAACATCCACTGTAAGATTACAACTTAAAAGCTTCACTAAAAAGATAAGTTTTAAGTAATTTCTTAAAACAATCAAAAGACAGAGCATTCCTAATAGGAAAAGGCAGAGAATTCCACAACCTGGGGGCAATACAAGGTAATGACCTCCCACCCATAGTTTTGAATTTACAAGGAGGCTGGTACAAAGTAAGAGAAACAGCAGACCTGAGAGGTCGAGATGGTGTGGACACTGTAACCAGATTACAAATATACTCAGGGGCCAATCCATGTATTGCTTTATAAGCCAAGACAAGAACTTATTGCAGAACATACTGAACATATTGCAATCTCTTAATCAAATTTGCGGGTAACCCTGCAAAAAGTGAATTAAGTCTGGATGTTACAAAGGTGTGAATAAGCCTTTCTGCATCGGACATAGAAAGAAACGGTCTTAAACATGCAATATTACGGACATGATAAAAGGCTTACTTTAGTAACATTCTTAAAATGAGTGTTAAAAGTCAGCTGCGCATCAAAAATCACACCCAAATTTTGCACCTGCACAGAAGGAAGAATCTGGCAATCATTCACTGTAAGTTTAAAATTACTATATCTATTTACAGCAGTTGAAGTGCCAATCAATAAAACTTCAGTTTTTGAACAGTTAAACTATAGGAAGTTCTGTTTCATCCAGGTCTGTATTTCCACTAGACAAGCAGACAGAGTTGAAAGTACTGATGTAACACCAGGTTGAGTACTAATGTAAATCTGGGTATCATCGGCATAGCAATGATAACCCAAGAGGTAACATATAAATACTAAAAAGAATAGGACCCAATACTGACCCCTGAGGAACACACTGCCGCAATGGAACAGTCAAAGGTCTATTTGCACCAGAATAGACAAATTGAGTGCGTTCTGAAAGATACGATTCAAACCATTTTAACCACCAGAAAGACCAATCCACTTTTGTAATCTATCTAATAATATAGTGACAAATGGTATCAAATGCAGCACTAAGGTCTAACAAAACCAAAATGCCACAAACTTATAAAATCAGAGCTACTCTAGGGGGATTTAAAGGGTGCAGAACTAATAATTCAGATGAAGCAGAAACAAATTGCATTGTACATATTCTCAACATTTACATGAGAAAAATTCAAGAAAATCATTGCACTGCTCTGTGGTGAGGCAATTAACCTTAGAGATCGGTTGGGTTAGATTATTGATTGTATTAAACAAAGCTCATGGTTTGGAAACCCCACTAATAATCATTGAATAATACTCTGTTTTTGCAATTTTCAATGAATTATGGTACTCAATCTGATGTTGTTCGTACATAAGTTTGTGAACTGTTAGGCCCGATTTCCTATATTGTTGCTTCAGCTGCCTACCAACTGCCTTAAGAACACAAATATAAACACTGAAATCCATAATATTACAGTAAGACAAACAATAAATATAAATTTATAATGTACAAATAAGTTTAAATGTATTGCATGTGACTAAGAACTCACAGAAACACAAACATCTATAGTGTATTCCCAATGTAGTGCGCGTGCATCTGTAGCGCACATATTTTAACAGTAATAGTCAAAGCGAGAAGAAGCTGAGTGAATAGCGTTGTTTAACTTGTTAAAAGTTGACTTTAAGACGCTAAAAAGGAAGAAATACTGGTAATGCCTATCTGGTCTGCATCCTAAACAAACAATTTTGGGTGAACGACATCTGTCGGTGAGTTGTTGAACTCATTTGGCTGTTTCTGGTGATTAGCATAGGAGTCTGCCATTACATGTCAAAAGCTATGAATCTGCATAACTAAACTGGAAAAATATTGATGTATGCTCTTTATAATTAATTTTCATTGTAAAACATTTAAGTATACAAAATGCCTGTCGTTTACGGTTTTGTATAGCACTAGTTTACAAAGTGTCTAACGTTATTTACACTAAGCGCAAATAGCTCGCCTTGTTGCCAGAGGTTACTTACAAATAATGTAATCTGGAGTAATATGATGTTCCTGTGGCCTGTCCAGGTCAGGTTCTAGTTAAAAAGTTTGACATGGACAAAGATTCTTCTGTGATGTGTGTGTGTACATGGAGAAGACTTGCATAACAAGAGAATTAAGATGGCGACTGGCGAGCCAACCCCAGTTGTGAATGGACCACTTCCTATATTCGGTAAGCGAAGCAGTGTATCCCCACTTCCGGTCCCATCGTAAAGCAATGAAAACTAATGGGAGAATCCCCTCTTTCCTTTCTTTCGCCGGTGTTACTGCAATGTACCTGGCTGCTGTTATTCTAAACGACGACAAACACTGCCTCTGTTTTTCTGACACAACACGAATGAGATGCGTGGGATGAATTAAGGTCCTTATATTAAAATATTATGCGGGAGCACGTTCGCGTGGAGTATCCACAAGTTTCCTACGCCTCATGAGGCCTTGCGTCAAAAGTGGGAGAATCTTCCGGTTCAAAATAAACAAGCGGGACGTGACACTCATTCATTCAACAGTTAACAGGAGTGACAGGCAAATGAAGCCTCGTGAAGCACTGAGATTTTCCTCTGACTGTTTCGGGAAAAGATTCAAAGCTTCGAGAGTGTCGAAAACAGCGCAAAAACTGGCTTTCTGTGTCTCTAATCTTCTCTCAGTCTCAATACTTCAGCTCAACGCTTCAATAATGACTATTAATGTATTATAAGGTTTCAGTGTTGTTTCTATATTTACATCAAATTGTATGAATTATGTTTTTATTTTTCTAAATAATAACAAGGTTCATGACTCTTTCATGACTCTAACCACTAATAGCTCCAAAACTTGTGATACCCTCCTGTACTAAACATCAAGCACTTGTTTTTAGTTCAACATTCTGCCTAAAACTGAAAAAAAAAGAGAATTTGAATTTTTTTACATTTAAATAATAATAATAAAAAATAGCATGCTAGTAACTTTAAACTAAACTATTATTTGTGCAAATAATTAGTTCCCTGTCAACTCATTTTGAGCTTCTTGAAAGGGCTTGTGCTTGAAATGTGTTACTGCATATTTATGTTCATCTGATTGCAATTGGCAATGTTTATTGTACTTATTTATTTATGTTTAGTTCACCTGTGGATGGAGGCACCTGCACCTGTCAAGCTAGTGATACACAGTGTGCCAGTATTATGGTGTGCTCTGCAGTCACATTTACCAATAAAGCATTGATCTGCAGTGTGGGTGATAGCACCCTTGGGTGTCAGAGAGGAAGAAGAAGCTGTTGTTGAACAGGAGGATGGTGTGTGGTCACGCCCTGAGAATGTTATGAATATTTCAAATATTCAAAGAAACAAAGAAACTGCAGCTTTGTAACTCACAACTGAAAAAGATCATATATAAAACAGTGAAAGCAGTACAGTGTTTGTACTGTGTGTTGTGTAGATCTCTGTTTTTCATCCTCTGAGTGAGTGAAGAGGCTTGTCGAAGTCTGTGATGTAGTATGGCTCAAAAGTTACTGAATGCAGAAACAAATGAAACAGACAGTACTGAGCGACTGGAAGAAGCTTGTGATTTTCATAACAGGGTGATAGAACTGAATCGAAGATGAGCATGTCAAAGAGGAAGTTTAAAAGTTTATGGCAACATGATGCAGAGGCAGAGCTGTTGTAAACTGCACAATAATGATATGCTGATGCTGATCCACCAGAAATGACAAAACCGGTCTTTTTTCCCTAAACATATTGGTATTCATGAACGGTTTGTCTGAGCAATAGCCTTGTGGGCAGCGATAGTCGTGTTCGAGTCCCCTTGAGGTCGAGGTCCTTTGCCAAAACTATTCCTCTCTTATTTCTCCTCCCATTTATACTATCATATTAATATCCACTACATAACTGGTCAGGCTAGGGTTGGGTAACGTTAGAATATTATCAATTCCAATTCCGATACCATGAACAAAAATCAACAGGCTATATTGGTGGTGACACATCTATTGCAATATGTTTAGCTTATCACAAATATTATAGGCTACTTTGCTTTTTCAACTTCTGATCGCAAGTGTAGCCATTCTTTGGAGCGCTATGCACTTAGATTGCAGAGCAAGGTCCTGGCAGATCGCTAGGTCGGGTCCTCACAGATGAAAAAAAAAAAAAGAACCACATATTGGAATTGATAGGCAGAATCAAAATTTTTATTTCACAAGAAATATCCGATTCCTGATCTTAAGTGTCTGATTCTGGAATCGGACTCGATTTTCGATACCCAACCCTAGGTCAGGCACAAATTAACTAGTGAGATTTTGTGTCCCTGCCTTAATAGTTGGTTAAATTTCACAAGCAAAAAAAAAAAAACAAAACTTTTTGTAGACACTACCTAAAAATTGCATGTTTTATTTAAAGGGGTCATATAATACGATTTCACGAAGCTCAAAGTTCAGTGGAAATGGAGAAAATGTCTTTTACAAAATTAGCAGAGCTTCGCCTACAGAGAACGGCTGGTAAGTGACTACAACAAAATAATTCTGGGATAATGACATTATACACCCAGATAACCCCGCCCCCGGGAACATGCAACAAAGGGTGACTAGGGGTGCACATAAAAACCCAGCAAACACAACAACGTTGTAATAACGTTTTTTTCCGACGTATTTAATACGACAAATGTCGGGTTTTTTAAACATTATAAATACGTTTTTTCACAACGTTGCAAAAACGTTTTTATAACGTTTTTAAAACGTTGGAAGGAGACGTTGTAAAAACGTTTTTGCAACGTTGTGAAAAAACGTATTTATAACGTACCTACCACGTCCAAAGTGGTACTTCACATGCTGCCATCAAAATGTTTTCTTTACAGTGTTAAATCTGACTATTGATCCTATTAAAAGCACTTATTTACATTAAAAGCACTTACTTACCTTGTAGCATTGCTGACCTCGTCGGTTTTATAAGCCTAGGTTAACATATGTAGGCCAAATAATTTATACTACACAAAAATTATCACTCATCGTATTTATTCACTAAATATAAAAAGTAATGTGATATGGGTAGTTCACAAAAATAAATAAATAAGCCAATAAACAAGACAAATGCATGAATATATACCAATAAAGCATAATGGTTTCAAATAAAGTACAACATATGAAAATTATGCAATGACTGGCAAATTTGAATATGAGTACAAAGTCCAAGAAATTTCAATGCATATTTTAACAGAAAAAAAAGCAACATTTCATTTGTAAAATGTATTCAATATCAGCTAGTTACAAATTATTTTATTGCAGTTATAATAATAATCACACTGCAATCTTATTACTCGTTTTCACTAAAACTAATAATTATAGCGTTAGAGATTTATTAGCACAAATTACAGGTATATGGCATCCAATTTAGAACTTGTTCAAATAATATATAATACATACAGTTTATAATGGCTATTGTTGTTCAATTAATAATATTTTATAATACTGGAATATCTGAGATTTTGAAAAATGTATTTAGGTAGCGATTATTCAGTGCTTTAATTGTAAGTTATATTGTTATGCCACTAGGTGGCAGCAAGAGACCGTCTTAATGTCTTAGTTAGAAAACCATTCTTTTAGTGCTGATTCATTCAGTTGCTGAATTCTGTGACCCACCAAATTATATGACTCTACTGCCGAGGGTAGTTTAGAAACATTTAAAATATTTTATGGTAACCACAAATTAAAAATGGTTTTGCTACAAAAACATAGTTTTAACTAGGGGTGGAGCCGAACCCGAATACGGTATTCGGAAAGGCACAAATAGCGTGTTTTTTACAAATACTTATTTCGAACAAATACTTAAAAAAATATTTGTATTCGGGAACAAGAAAAACTTTATATCAAAAAGCTGCGTTTCCTCATGAGACCGCAGTGCATGAGCGAGTGAGTGAGTGACATTCAGGAGTCGGAGGGGTTGGGGGCAGGGCTCGAAATTGCGACCGTTTTGTTCGCATATGCTCCCAAAATTTAATCTGCGCGACCTCAAAATATATTTGGAAGCATTGGTGCGAGTGCGAGAAATCGTTGTGGTGCGACTTGTTTTTATTTCTTTACAAAACTTTCGCTAGCCTAACTACTGCCCAGACTGCTGTGAGCTGATACAGTGTCAGGATCACCGTTCTCTCCAGCATTACATAACTAACTAAACTTGATCTTTACATTCTTAATTTAATGCAGATTTTAGATATTAGCCGTCAATCACTCCCTGTCACTGACACTGCGCTCCGCTCCGCTGAAACTCGGAACCGGCCGTTTTTTTCTCTCTCTCTCAACTAATCTGTGTTCCTGATTTGTACAAACTACATTGCAATTAGAGGTGTGATATGACTTTTTTTGATTATGGACAATTAAAATGTCTCCACAATCTGCTTTTGAAGAAATATACTATATTTTGTGCTACAGCGCACATTCTGTCAGACGCAATTCTGGCGCCTCCGTCTCAAATTGTACAACGCGGCATACACTCACATCAAATGATAACTCCACTTACGCAGGGGCGTAATTTCCACTGGGGACACACTTTTCAAAATCCCGTTTGTGTCCCACCACTTTCAAATTGTTTTGTTAAATTAATGTCTTGTATTGTAGAATGCACGCTCAGCACCGCAGAGAGTTTCGCGCCATCGTTAAAACGAAACCGAAAGTAAAACGCGCGCGCGCATTCAAAAGCAATTTTAATACCCTACGTTTAGAGAGCGACTCCCCAGTTAACCTTAGCATAGCTTCCCGTCACTCATTAACTTAGTTGAAACTCCTCACATGGATTTGGGCAACCAAATAGAAAAGAGTGTGGCTGCTGCTGAGCCATCTCTTGGTCCTCCACCAGTCAAAAAAAGTGTGTAGAAGTGTAACGCAAAAAAACTGGATTTTTACGCCTATTTTGAATTTTACTCGAATACAAATACAAATACAAATACTTTTCCCCCCTCAACAAATACAAATACAGATACAAATACCGGCTGCTTTGCACACCCCTAGTTTTAACTATGGTTATACAAATGGTAATCAATACGGCAAAAAATGGCAGGACTACAGGGTTGGGTTTAGTAGTAGGTCAGATTAGCTCACTGCAGTGCCTAGGTTCACAAAATTTGGTGGGTCACAGAATTCAGTACAACCCCAAAAAGAAACACGGTTGTAAAGAAGTGAATTATCTAAACCAGGGGTTTTCAACTCTGACTCGTGAGATCCAGTGTGAACTGGCTTATAGGTGCTTTGGGGAAAAAAAAAACAGTAACAATATTTTTTTTTAATGCTTAAGAGCAATTAACCTTCATATCTGAAATACGGCACATTCCCTATTCTTGCAATATTCGTGTTCATGTTCCTGAGTAAAGTCTGCATGCACTAAATTCTGAGGAGAACAAATAATATGCTAGTAGACAGCAATCCATATTAGAAGTCTGGTGTGGAAGGTGGATCTGAAACTGACTTCTGTCCAGGTTGACACAGCATCTCTTGTTTATCTGTCTTCACAAACTGCCCTGAAATACAATTTTAACATCAACAATGATTGTTATAAATATAAAATGAGTCTCTTACATTCACAGTGCTCAGTACTTTTTTTTTTGTTAAAGTTTGTATTTTCTGGCGATCGTTCAAAATACGTAGTTGTGTATGTTATGTTGTGTAACAACCCTGCACATGTCATGCTAACCGGCTAAATCACGCTTGTGTAGTTCTGTTGTTCAGCTGTGGACCCACTGTAGTGTGACAATTTGTGATTGATGCTGCTTGACTGTCTGTCTGTCTGTCTTATTAGTTTAAGTAAGGATGGCGCACGCAGCGGCTTTCACACCGAATGCGGAAAGAGTTGTGCTATGAAACCCTTTCATTTCAATGCCTTCCGCCCTGCGAGGACGGCTTGTTTCAGTCTCGACCAAAGCGGACGCGCAGCGGAGCGCGCACGCCGCGGACAAAGTTCAAATAAGTTGTTCAAATAAACTTTTGTCGCTGTGCTCTGAAGGGCTGCACTGAACCCAGCGATCAGCAAAGCGCTTTCCGCGTTCGGTGTGAAACCGCTTAATGCATTATACATTGCTGAAGTTTACAACATAGAGGTGTGCCCGGTTCGGTTACATAAGCAAATTGTGAGCACTTTCCACGGTAGACCGTGCTAACTTGTCGATCAGCCACTTCAGCCGTTTCATCATCAGATTCTGGCTGGAATTGTTATGGTAAAATCGATGCCATCTTTTCTATGTATTGACAAGTATCCAGGGCTGTCAGTCAGTTATGGCAATGGGCATTTCGTTTTCCGACACGCCGTACGTGGTAGACCAATCATAAAGGACTGCGCCATCTGACCAATCACAGCAGTGAGGGCTCACGGAAAGGCGGGGTTTAGAGAGACTGATTCTTCGAACTGGTTCGCACGAGTCGTTTAGGAATCATTTAGAAATGGGGTAAAATTAAATTTATTTTTTGGAGAAAACTGAAGTGTTTTTTGACCTTGCATACATGTAAACCTGTTTTGGGAGTCTATTAAAACAATATTAGCAACCTTTAAAATGGCATAATAGGGGCACTTTAAAAAAATGGCAAAAGAATGTTAGAGTAACATGCCTCGTGATGGAGCTCAAACAAAAACAGAGACTGGAACTGTTCACATGCACTGTTATTACAACAATATGATATACTTCAAACAAAAAAAACAAACAAAAAAAAAACAACAACAACAACTTGTGCCTATACCTTGCAGAACAGAGGTGGATTAAGATTTAAATTAAGATTCAAGAGGAAAGATACAGCCTAATCCCATTTTAGGAAAGAAAACATCACATGTAAAATGAATCTTATTTACAAAGAACATAATTTATAATCCCCACAATTTACAGTTAAAGAGTTTTTTTTTATTTTTACAAATAAATGACTAAATGCTATAAATGAATGTGAATGAACAAAAATGTTCAATGAAATTACAATCCTGTGAAAACAGGGGGTGCTGCACCATACCATCACACACATATATCTGCTTATCTTTAAGCAGAGTTTCTTTTACAGTTTACACCAGAAGCACATTTTAAACAGTGTAACTTGATGAACATATGGTACCATACCTGAAGAAAGCTTTACTGAAAAGAATATTACTACAGAAAGCATAATGAAAACAATATTACCTCTGTACTTTGGAAACTCTACATGTTATTACACACAAGTGCACACATCAGTGTTTACCCAGAACAACCTAACTTAACCTAAAGAGTTTCTTTGACGGGGGAAGGGCGCATGGCCTCAAAATTAAAGGTAAAATCTATAGCTCAAAATAACTTTAAAAACTGTACCTGTTTGAACTCATTTTGAATGATCACCATTCAAACAGGTGTATCTAATCTGATCTGGTGCAAAAATCTGCAGTACCTCCATACAGCAGACAGATGGTGCTGAGAAGCCCGACTCTGCATCATCCATCTCCAGAGGCAGGAGCTGGTTGGTTCCCTCTCTGTAAAGCAGCGCTGAATGCTGAATCTTGTTCCCTCCTATAAGGGATCCAATGTTATGTTATAGGTAACCAAAGACATTTTTAAACCAAGCAAACATTTTCTCTGTCCTGTTCTCGAACAGAACCGCGGCATAAGCACTTATCCGTGTATTTAATATTCTTCCATAGATTATGCGAAAATCTCACAGTGTCCTAATCCGGTGTGATTTACACACTACCGGATCAGGACACCGACATCTGATAATAACCCGCACACAGATGCACAACACCAGCTTCAGTCCTCTGACAGATCCGGTTTTCACTTTTGACAACCAGCTCCTGCCTCTAGAGATGAAAGAGGCAGAGACAGGGCTTCTTAGCACCATCTGTCTGCTGTGTGGAGGTACTGCATCTTTTTGAATCAAATCCAATCAGATAAACTTTTGGCCAAACTTATCTGAATTGTGATAGTTGTCTTCTTAAATGATTTTTTTTTTTTGTAATTTAATCATAAGGTTTTGTGTTTTAATTTTCTATTTTCTTTAGTATAGTAGATTTGTAATATCTGCCAGTTATCAGCCTTAATGTAAAGATAATTAACTTATCGAATTTTAAAATTAGTTTGACAAATCATTTTTAAGTTATGTGTTGTAGAGATTTAGAGGTGTTTGAAGTGGGTTGAACTCAGGCGCAGCTGCGTTATATGTTGCTCAGACAAACTATGAGAACGTCAGATCAAATAGCCCAATATAGTAAATGCAAATTTGTTTAGGTAAAAAAAACCCAAAAAAAAAAACCCATCTCCTTCTGATCCAGATTGTGTGAATCCATGCTGAACCCAAAAGGCGGATTCGAACTTGGATTGATCATGTCAAAAAGACTACCGCATGAACTTTACTATTTACGCCACTGCGTCTTCTGTTTGACAATCGTCTTTTGTAGTGCTGATTACCCCGATTACAAGTTAGTGGCCGGAATTAGTGTAAATAGCCTTTGCCAACAAAGTGGGCTATTTGCAATTAGTGTAAATAGACACTTTGCTTTTTTAATTAATGCATAAAGTAAACAGACACATAATTAAGTGCACTGCCACTGGTAAATCATATACACTGTAAAGTACACTAATTTGTGTGGTCATAAACTGATACTAAAATTGATAGGCTTGATTGTTCCATTTTTTTCATTTAATAATTAATCTTACATGATCTCAATTTTAAATTGAAAGATAATTATTTTGTGAGTCATTTACAGACTATTCTGGAATAGTGAATAGTGATTATTCTGGTAAATGAGCTCTTGTCTTGATCTTGTTTTCATACTGGGGACCCAATGTCGCTTTTTAGTTAAATAGGCATACACAAGGGGACCCGTGGTGTATGTAGATAAAAGTTGCTCATTCTAAGGTAATGAAAACATAATGGTTCATTATGTAAGGTCTTTATACACCACTGAAAACATAGTTGTGCATATTATATTGCATTTCTGTCAATAGATCCTCCTAAATATTACACATTACACCTTTAAAGACTATATGAAGGCACAATGGTCATTTTGGCTGATTTTGAGTGATGACTTTTCCCATAGAAAAGAAAGATGTGTCCTCGGCGTTGGTGTACCCTTGTACTTTTATTAACTAAAGTTAGCAACACATCATCACAGTCAATCTGTGATAGTCATCAGTTTCAGATTTTAAGTTTATCACCTCTTGTTTAATTGCAGTCAAGCATTTTTAACACTGTTGCCATCACATCGCATTTTGCTCAACTATGCTTTCCATAAACAAATGCATCAACTCATATTGCATTTTAATTTATTCAGTCATATCTGTAAGGTTTTCCAATTTTTTATAGATTCCAAATTATTTTTGTTGTTTGTTCATTATCATTAAAATGTCACTAATTTGTTGCATCAAAACCAAATAAAACAATAGAGAAGAAAGTTTGCTGATTAAAAACTTTAAAACTCTCTGTTGAGTACCAGAATATAATTTGCATGATGTTTTTCCAATTTAGGTTTTCTATTTTGGTGCATATACAAACAAGGAGGTCTAATTTCGACCAATTTGATTTACCCCAGCAGCTAGAGAAAGAGAAGGAGAAGATGTTGCAGAGAAAATATGTCACAAGCTTTTATGAGATCACGTCAGAGTCGCCACTTTGTAAGGGCGACTAACTGGCGCGAAAACAATTTCCATAAGGACAGTTCTCATCTCCTGGTCTGCTCACCACCAGCCAGCATTCTCCACGTGCCGCTCCAACGTGCCCGCTCCCTCCGGTCCTCCCTCGCTCACTCCAGTTCTCCATAACTCCTCCCTCGTCCTCAGCCCAGAGCTCGTGGCAAGCTCCCGGACGCCGCCTCCCGCTGCCAGCGCTGGGACTCCCGCCGCGCCCGCAACTCGCAAAAAGCGCCGTAAAGTTGCAGCTGCGTCTCCAGTGTCAATTCAAGTTTCAGCTGCATTTCCTGAATCAAGTCAAGCTGCAGCTGCGTCTTCTGAGGCAAGTCAAGTTGTTGCTGCGCTTCCAGAGTCAAGTCACGTTGCAGCTGCGTCTCCTGAGTCCAGTCATGTTGCAGCTGCATTTCCTGAGTCAAGTCAAGTTTCCGAGTCAAGTCAAGTTACAGCTGCGTTTCCTGCATCAAGCCAAGTTGCAGCTGTGTCTCCCGCGTCAAGTCAAGCCGCAGCCGCGTATCCTGAGTCAAGTCAAGTTGCGGCTGCGTCTACTAAGTCTAGTCAAGTGACGTCTGCATCTCCCGAGTCAAATCAAGTTGTAGTTGAGTTTTCCGAGTCCAGTCAAGCTTCCGAGCTCAGTCAAGCTTCTGAGTCAAGTCAAGCCAAAGCTGTCGTTCCTGAGTCAAGCAAATTCACGGCCGTCGTTCCTGAATCAAGTAAAGTCACAGCTGCTGCCCATGAGTCAAGCCAAGTTATAGCGGGTGTTCCTGAGTCAAGTCACATTACCGCTGTGGTTCCTGAGTCAAGTCACGTTGCAGCTGTGTTTACTGAGTCGAGTCAAGTTACGGCGGCGCTTCCTGAGTCAAGTCACGTCGCAGCTGCGTTTTCTAAGTCAAGTCACGTTGCAGCTGTGTTTACTGAGTCGAGTCAAGTTACGGCGGTGCTTCCTGAGTCAAGTCACGTCGCAGCTGCGTTTTCTAAGTCAAGTCAAATGACGGCTGCGTTTTCCGAGGAAGGTCAAGTTTCAGATGCTTCCCCTGAGTCAAGTCAAGTTGCGGCTGCGTCTTCTGAATTAAGTCAAGTGACAGCTGCGTTTCCTGAGCCAAGTCAAGTGACAGCTGCTATCACAAAGCCAAGTCAAGTAGCAGCTGCGTTCACAGAGCCAAGTCAAGATCCTGCGCGCACTCCAGAGCCCGAGCTGCCCCCAGCGCGCACACCAGAGTCCGAGCTGCCCTCAGCGCGCACACCAGAGCCCGAGCTGCCTCCAGCGCGCACACCAAAGCCCGAGCTGCCTCCAGCGCGCCCTCCAGAGGCGGAGCTCTCTCCAGCGCGCCATCCAGAGGCAGAGCTCTCGTCTGGTCTCAAGTCCGCTCCAGAATCCTCTTTCGCCGGAGAAGCCGCGCCAATGCCTCCTGAGGTGTCAGCCCAGGCTGTAGAGCCTCCTAGGGTGGCGGTGTTAAGCTATGATCTATGCTTCTCCTCCTTCTCTGTCTACCTCCTCTATCCCTGCTCTCCCCAGGTTCCCGTCCTTGACGCAGTTGCCTGCTCTGCCCTGGAGGGCTTCGGCACGCCCTCCCGAGTAAATTAAATTACTCAACACAAAAACGTTATCGTCAATGTTATGAAACAATGGTGATATTTCAATTAAAAAAAGGTAAAAACAAAACAATGGTAATGTCACTTAACATCACTTATTCACCCTCATGGTGTTAATTCTACATCACTGTTGTTGAATTGTTATTGGAAAAAAAAAGAGGTAATATTGTTGGATCATTATTACAATTTGATATTGATCAATGTCTGTTGTTCAAACACTGTTTGTTTATTTACTTATATAGCACAATTTAATACAACTTGGGTTGCCCCAAAGTGCTTCACAATCACAGCTAAAAATGCTCCACATTTGTACTTAACAGATGTTGTTTTAGCACAGCTTTGAACATGGGTAAAGATTTGATACATCGAATCCATAGAGGAAGGGCATTCCACAAATTAGGACCTGCTCGAGAAAAAGCTCTATCACCTCTATATTTATGTTTTGTCTGCAACAGTGCAGATGTTGACTTTCTGATCTCAAGGATCTAGATGGGGTGTAGAATGCCATCATGCTGGACAGACACACGGGAGCTACATTGTGCAGGGCCTTAAAAACAAGTGTCTGGATCTTATAAATTATTCTAAGACGTACTGCCAGCCACTTTAATTAAATTAATAGCGGGGTCACAGATTTGTATTTCTTTGCATTTTTGCTGCTGCGTTTTGGATTTTCTGTAGACGCATAAGTGTTCATCAACATCAACTCCATAACAGAGGGAATTACAGTAATCCATTCATGAAAAGACAATGGTAGTAATAGCTTTCTCAAAATCCTAACGGGATGGAAATGGTTTGTTCTTAGCTAAAAGACATAGATTAAAGAAGGATCTCACCACATTATTAATTTGGCTGTCCAGCTTTAAAACACTATCCAGAACAAATCCCAGATTTTTTACAGATTTAACAAATCCAGTAAAAGAAGTTGTATTTAAGCACTGAAGCACTTCATGCTTTCTAGGTCCAAACACAATAACTTCAGTTTTGTTTTCGTTAAGCTTCAAAAAAAATTTCAGCCATCCAGTCCTTAACATCACGTAAACATGCTAATAAAGTGTCATATGAATTTAAATTGAACTGTCTCACCAGGAAATAAATCTGTGTATCATCAGCATAACACTGGAATCATACTTTATGTTTCCAAAAGATAGCACCCAATGGTAACATTTAAAGGGAGAAAAGAATTGGAGCCAGATTTGACCCTTGTGGAACTCCCCAACGAAGATGTTGTTTTGAAGAATTACAGCCCCCAAAACTAACAAAAAAAGATCTGTCTGTGACATAACATTTAAGCACATTGCCTTTTAAAATAACCCAATTTTCTTAGCGGTTTATTATGGTCCACCATATCAAACGCTAAGGTCAAGCAGAATTAAAATATTTTCGTCATTGTCCAGTGAGACAAAGATGTCATTTAACACATTGACCAACACTGTCTCAGTGCTATGGCAGTGCTTAAAGCCAGACTGAAAGGGCTCACTAATTGAATTCATGGTAATATGTGCTTGTAATTGCTTTAAAAAAATAAAAAAAAATCACTGAAAATACTACTGAAATGTAAACATAAAACAATGTTGCCATTTGATGTACCAAGTTAACGTTAAAACAACATTTCAACTACATTTCAGTTGAACTCCAACAAACTCCTGAACATTTCAAGGTTTAGGGAGAATTATTTAGAATAAAAACTACTAATTTTCAAGCCATTAAATCACTTTATTTTGAACACAGCCAAGACAAAAAGATACAGAAGACCAGCCATTAAAAAAATAAAAGTGGAACAAAAAGGACAAAATGATAAATTCACTATAACCTTTAAAATAATTGGTTTCAGGAGTCTGATGTCAGGCTTCAAGTTAACCAGTGATTTAAGTTTTAAAACATCATTTCTGAAAAAGAAAGCATAAAGCCACCTAAGAACAAGTCAACTCAGTTGGCATACATACAATGTTAAACACAACATGATTCACTTTTAAATTACTCAACACAAAAACGTTCTATGGACATTTTCAAACTACAATTGGTGTTTTTTAGCTGGTTTACCTGAAGCTCCACGCTTAATGCAAGCCCCCAGTGGATCAGAATTAATCAGGTAAAGCAGGTGAAAATGTCCATCATATTTTGAAAACATCCCACTCACTGGGTAACACCCACTGACATTTTGCAGAGAAAAACTTCCATGATGTTGTCTCTCATATGCTGGGGGTGTGTCCACTGTCTGCTCTGAAACCATAATTCGCGCGGTCGTTAAAACGAAACCGAAAGTAAAATGCGCACGCGCATTCAAAAGCAATTTTAATACCCCGCGGTTAGAGAGCGGTTTCCCAATGCGCGCAAATTAGGCTACATAACATATGTAGGCTGTTATTTGTATGTAGGCTATAATAGGTTGTGTAGTTGTCTATAGCTCTGTATGCTTGAAAAATTGAAAGAGTAGTCTAGCCTACTTTGATTATGGCTGAACTTATTGTCGACTAAGAAAGAACTCTATTGTTTATAGCCTATTTTTTGGTATATATATATATATATATATATATATATATACTGTTTTTATTTTTATTTTTGTGTTCAACTTGTGAAAAGATCTTCAGTTAGGTGGTCAAACGTTCTAGAAGCTCATAATTCATGTACAGCTCTAAGGTCTAAAGAGATTCACATGAAATCATACAGGAGAGAAGCCAGTCAGTTGAGTTTGTGGCAAAACCTTTTACAGTGCTTAAGTGATGTTGTCTTTTACGGCATATGATAATTAATTCTCAGAAAGTAGAACTGAAATTACATTTATTACATGGTAAGTTAAAACAATTAAGAGTGCACCTGCAGACATTATGGTTCATTGAGAATTTATTTCAAAATCTCGACCTTGTCTCCTTCTTGAGAACTCGTGTCTCATCTTGTCTCTTGAATTAAATGTCAATTTAAATGTCATTTTGCGCTATGATACTGCCCAGATCACACCTATATATAATTTCAAAACAATCCTTGTTTATAAATATACAGCAATAACAAAAAAATATTTTATGTTTGATGTACATAGAAGAAAGCAGTAACACTTTATTTTAAGGTATTCTTGTTATGTTACATGTAATTACTTTAATAATAACAATTAATTATTCATAATTACATGTATGTAACGGTAAGACAAACCCTAACCCTAAACCTAACCATATAAATACATGTAGTTAATTATTATTATTTACACGTTTAATAACACTGTAACAAGGACACTTTAAAATAAAGTGTAACAAAGAAAGCTTCCTCTCCATTTTACTTATTACTAAACGTGATCAAGAAACAAACTGATATGCCTGGGTTGACTTGAATCACTGGATGCACTAAACAAAATTTATCATTTGGAAGATGTGCAGCAGGCTGTGATGAACACTGCAGTGCCCAGAATGAATGCACTGCATTAGAGTCACAGTAGATTTGAAGGATTGTAATCATCTGTTGTCTCTTTGCTCATCACACTGTCAACTAAACTCCTTTCTTTATTCAAATTAAGGCTGCCATGCCTTAGTAACTGTAGTTTTTGGGTTAATCACAAAAGCTTTCATAAATATTATTATCAGATTTGTCTACCACACTTTACTCTGTAACATTCACATTAATATAGTCATGTTCAGACTGATCAGAGTCCACATTAATATAGTCCTGTTCAGAATCATCATGATCTGTGTTTTCATGACGTTCTACATTTTCATAATCAACCTCATTGTCTTCTTCATTTTTGGTACTATGTGATGCAGCTTGACCTAGTGATATTGCATAGAGATAAAGAACAATTGAAGGAAAATGTAAAAAAATAAGAAAATAATAATAATAGTAATAATAACACAGTGACTTTGGGGGAAAATGTTTTATAAGACATAAAGATCATTACCTTTTGTAAAAGAGCAATTCGAATGAGTTTCCTTGTTTCTTTGCTTTTGTCTTCTCTTCAGCAGGAGGATGATTATGAGGACAGACAATAAGAGCAGCACAGCTGACACTGCAGCACCAATGACAGGAAGCAGGGAGGCTGAGAGAGACACACGTGTTTGAGTTAAACTTTCATTACCAGCAGTCCAGCTTGTTTTTAGACTCTTACACATCAGTACCTGTGATTGTGATGAGCAGCAGTTCAGAGGCAGATGAACTGAAGGAGCGTGAGGAGACACTGACTTCATAAACACAACTATATGTTCCCTCATGTGAATAATCTGCCTCAGGAAAGAAGAAGGAGACAGAGTGATTGACAGCTGACTCACTCCTGGTGATGTTTGACCCTCTGAACAGGTGAAAAGAGCCTCCAGGATACTGAGATTCAGTGGAACAGATGATAGTGAAACTCTGGCCCCTGGTGGTCACTGGCCCCTGAGACCCCACGACAAACTGTCCATCAGGAGCACTGTGGGAAATGTTGGGCTGCTGCAAGTTCACTAGAAAACAAGATGGTTATGGTTACAGAGACTCAAATCTTTAAATAACATCTTTAAATAATACAAATGTCTTCGAAAACTACATCATGTCAGAATCAAAGATTAATCTACAGCCATTTTACAAATGAGCTCAAATGCAAAAAAAAAAAAAAAAAAAAAAGAGGCATCATTACATAATAAGTTCACTTATATCTTACTAATGCATGTAATCTATAATGTAGGCAATGAAAATAAATTGAACTCACTCACCCACAGTGATGTTAACAATGTTGCTCAAAGGTGACTTGAGAGTGCTGTTTTGGTAGGAGTATTGACAGCTGTAGCTGCCCTGATGTGAGATGTCTACATTAACAAGTTTGAAAGTCTCACTAGATACATGTTTCTGGGAAGATATAGATGGTCCGTTTATGTAGAGCTGGAATTCATTAACATTACATCTTGGTTTAGGTGTTGTGCATCTGAACTGAATATTTTCTTCAGGAGAAACAACTGCATGTGTGGAGGTCAGGGAAAGGATCGGCATCTGCAGCTCACCTGCAAAATAAATATGTATTTATTTTAAATAATTTGTTATAATCTGTAAAAGCATGATATTTTTATTGTAATTTTTGTTGCTCATTTCCCCCAAAATGATATATCAAGATGCTTAATATTTGACTTACCTGAACAAACAACACCAGCATCTTTACCATGATTACAGTCATGTTTTCCTAATCCACGGTGTGAACATTGTGTGAGGGTTCCTTCACTTCCTGAGCATTCAACATCATCCAGCCAGATCGATTTACTGCCTTTACCAAAGGTGACACTATGAGTTGCACTGATGGCTGATCCACACTGTAACTGTCTGCACACCACAGCAGCATCATTCATGTCCCAGTTATCATCACACATGGATCCCCACTGGCCATTATAACGGATCTCCACTCTTCCACAGCATGAGTCAGAACCACTGACCAACTTTATGTCTTGTAGTTGGCCTTAAAAATGAGAGTACAATGTGATTAAAAACATGTTACTTTTAGCATGCTGTATTTTGTATGTGACTGACATTGTTGGAAGCCAAGCACCAATAATTCAAAGCCTCTGTTATACTAAATGCTTTAGTATTATTATTTTTACAAGGAAGCAGTACATTTTCAAAACACTTAGCACTCATTTCTTAGACAACCTAATAAACAATTAGTAAAAATGTACCTAAGAAAATGCTACATAAGGTATCAAAGTGAAAACTGCAAAAGCATTATTTGAAAACATGTACTTTTACCTGAGCAGACGACACCTGCATCTTCAGAATGACCACAGTTATGTGTTCCAAATGAAGAATGTGAGCACTGTGTGATTGATGATTCACTTCCTGAACATCTCACATCATCCAACCAGATCTGACCGTTTGCCTGGCCAAAATGAGCACTGCCATTTGCACTCACAGCTCTTCCACATCCCAACTGTCTGCACACTACAGCAGCATCATTTATGTCCCAGTTATCATCACACACTGTCCCCCATGTATCATTATAAAGGATCTCAACTCTTCCAGAGCAGTCATTATTGCCATTTACCAGTCTGATACTATAATATCCTAAAGACAAAATAACTATATTATGATACAACTCACATCTGACAACAGTTATGTCACAATGCGCCTAGAATAAGATCAGGATTTTTAAATGAGTGGCTCACAGCCTGTTACTTACCGGTTACAGAAGTCAGAGCACTGGCTGTTGAGATAAAAAAACAGGGACATTTAAACATATTGTAGACTTACATTTCGATGATTTATCAAATAACAAAAACTTTTTTTTTTTGTCGTAACCAATCTCATGTTTATGAGTACAAATGTAGCCTAGTACTACTCTGAATGAGCTATTTTACATAACACATTTATACAGGCCACAAGACCAAATAATATCTGAATTTACACAATTAAACCAGTTCAAGTTTACAGATGTGTTATTCTTAATACTGTGTATTCTTACTTGCAGTTCTATGATGCACACCAGAAAAATACACAGCGCAAAGTCTGTAGTAATTTTCACGTTACTATTTATTTATTTATTTATTTTTTCAACTTTTAAAACCAAATAACTGCAATCAGATACTGATGATTTTGTTGGAATGGTGTCTATGTAGATAGGCATCAGTTCCTTGTGTAAAATAGCAGACATCTGCAGCATTTACCAAAAGCATCATAAGCCTAGAAACCAAGACTCAGCCCTGGGCTGTGATGTTATGAATAGCCAGCACTGTGACATTGATAGTGGCAAGAATGAGCTAAGGTTCTGTGGTTAGCCGTAGTTCTGTTACAGTTCTTCCTCTAAACTTACAGTGTAAAAACTCCAAATAAGTGTCTAGTGTCTAGATGAGCCTGCTAATTTTTATAGGCATTAAACCATGCATTAACATAATGACTTACAGTCTTCATTTAGGTGTGAGAAGTTATAGAAATATATTATTGTTATAACTATTTTACATAGTTTACTGAACAGCTCAGTTTCATGAAGCAGCTAAAAGTTGTTTAGAGCAGTCAACTTGTTGGTGAATGTCTTTTCAAAATCAGTCATGTCAACCTAAGCATGCAGATAAATCAATGTGTATCAGTGTCAACATGTTTAAGTTTTACTTTCTGGTATCAGCAAATAGTTTCAGTTCAGTTTCAGAAAAAAAAGTCTAAAAGTGAAAATCTGAGATATGACTGCACATTATAAAAAGATGTCACAACCAACCTTCCTTATTTAGTTAATAATCTTTATCTAAACTGTTTAAGGATTAAATATTACTGTGATATCAACATTGCAATATGATGTACTATTGGAAGACATTATCATTATATTTTCATATTTAATCTCCATCTGTTATGAATAATAGAAAGTGCAAGAATTGAAATTTGAATTTACCCAATATTAAAGTGAGAAGAGAAGGTCTAGGCATCATGATGCTTGTGTCGTTTCAAAATGAGGTTACTTCCTGATTGGTGTGAAGAGCTGATGATGCTTTGGTGAGAACGTAAACTATGCGTATGTTAGGACCTGGTCTGTCCCTCAGTCTATGTCTAAGTTGCAAAAAAAGAAAAAAAACTTCTAACGTGCAAATTACTACAGACTTTGCGCTGTGTATTTTTCTGGTGTGCATCATAGAACTGCAAGTAGGAATACACAGTATTAAGAATAACACATTTGTAAACTTAAACTGGTTTAATTGTGTAAATTCAGATATTATTTGGTCTTGTGGCCTGTATAAATGTGTTATGTAAAATAGCTCATTTAGAGTAGTACTAGGCTACATTTGTACTCATAAACATGAGATCGGGTTATGACAAAAAAGTTTTTGTTATTTGGTAAATCATCGAAATGTAAGTCTACAATATGTTTAAATGTTCCTGTTTTTTCATTCGGTGTTTCCCGAAATCATAGTTCAATCGAACATTCGCAAACAGCGTCACAAACTTATGTGGTTGGAACTACAGCTAGTTCCTTGTTAGTAAGACATATGGGCTCAATAAATTATGCTCTTGGGCACAATAAGCAAGCTAACATGCAGTACGATGTATATCTTTCACTCGATCTAAATATAAATGCATTTTAATCTATGTATTTTTAAGATTTCTCTGCAAGCGACACTTTTGAATTGTGCGTATGCACATAATGCCTACGGGAACCCCGGAGTATGACGTGAGAGGGAACCCGCAATGAATCAAACATCAAATAAAGTGAAATGACATGGAACAAAAATTAGCAAATTAGTCATAAGGTTCCATGTTTAATATAGCTGCATTTTAGAGATCTCTAATAAGTTAAATAGCATAAATTATTATTTGGTGACGTCATTAACAGCGGCCCTACAATGTTGAACTAATGTGGTTCAAACGACGGAGATGCGACTAGCTAGTCAGACGTGACTAGCTAATTAATTTTCACAACAGTGTATCTGGAGGTTAATCAGCGAGTTACGTCATTGTATGGGAAACGCACCCCTGGTTGCCATTAATTCACTCCTTCCAGATGCTTCAACTATAGCTGTCTAACATACATGTTGGTTTAGCTCAGTGGTGCCCTGAGCTAAACTTGGTCCTGGAGGGCCAGTGTTCTGCAGAGTTTAGCTCCAACCCCAATTAGACACATCTGAACCAGCTAATCAAGCTCTTATTAGGCATACTAGAAACTGTAAAGAAACCCGGGAGGTGTGTTGAGGCAAGCTGGATATAAACTCTTAAAATTTAGCTGCTCTATTGAATAAAAACCTGGGCTTGTCTTTGTTTTCTTCTAAAAGTGACAAAAAGTAAGCAGATCCAGCAGTTTTTAAGGCCTTTCTATAGGTAGAAGTACATTCCCTCCATGCAATACAAAACACCTCTAGTTTTGTTTTCTTCCAGCTGTGCTCCATTTTCTGGGCTTTTCTCTTTAGGGGGTGAGTGTGCTCATTTTAGACTGTTTCCTTAATTGTGCCTGGCATGTTGGTGTGGCGCGCGTGGTTTTGGGCGAACGTCTACAGCATGGAGTTCAGCGGTCTGTGATGTGCTGAGTGCCCCGCCCAGCCCTGACACGTTCCTTCGTATATATTACATTTCTGTTATTTTTTGTTGTGTTAAAATAAACGTTTCGTTAAGTATCGATGCGTCTGGACTCCTCTTTGTTGCAGCCTAAGAGCCGGCTGTAACAGCAGTGCAACCTTAAAATTATTTACCGGGACCATGTCACAAAAATGGATTTATACTGTCGCTCCAACACACAGCCCCTCTCTGCGGCAGTTACGGATTGATGTTTTTATTTCGCCGGGCACGTTTTATGCCTTCCAGACCATCGGATAATTAAGATGGCAATACCCTGGGCCCAGTTTTTCAAAAGTAATCCACTAGGATTTTGGATAACGAATTGGATCAAATCTTGAAAATGGGTTCTTCAAAAGAAAAAACGGATTACATAATCGGATTAGATCATGTAATCCAATCTTGGTTTTGATCCGGATCAAACCTTTAGTTTGGGTTTTTCAGAACTTTTTTGTAGGATTTGGATCACTTTGATCCAAAAAATCTGGATTAAACTGATCCCATCAGAAGGGTGGATTCAGCGTGGATTTCATGCCCAAAATGTAATGAAAACTTTAAAAATGTATCAAATAATACTATATTTGGATCATGCAGTATCTTACAAGATATCCTATTTATTCATAAGGTTTTAATTTTATTTGTTCTTCCGTCAGGCTACAGTGATTAGGTAGGCTTTAACATATTCAGCCTTTCAGTATAGGCCTACAGCAAAGTAGAAAGAGTTTGGCCTCAAAATAATCCCCCAAACAGCTGTCAAAATTGACCAAAAACAATAAATTTTATTCTGTCACTAATTGATATATATTCATCACAATCGAAAATATTTTTGTTTTTAGAATATTTATTAGTGATACATGCAATGATTACAGAATAACCAAAAAAAATGCGCAGCTTCGTCTGGCAGAGGAACGACTGACTCTGACCAAACTGCAGCAAACCAAGGCCAGACTTGAGATCCGCCTCCTAAAGGCTACGCTCAGACAAGCTGGTCTCTCCACATCAGATGAGGAAGTCTGAAATTATTGTGAAGTATTTGACATTGAGTCTTTTTTTTTTAATTCAATACATCTGTATTAGAAACTTGTTATAAATATCCTCAGTGTACAGTGTTTGTGTTGTAGGTCTCAGATGAGCGGACTGCTGGAAGAGGATGGGGTGGGGTTTTTCTTGTTTTTTTTAAATGCGTGTGTTTTCATTTCAAATAAAAATAAACTTATATTGACCCCACACTGGCTATTCTACTTGTTGCTCTTTACATATCTATAGTTCTACATTGTGATTTCCTATCCTGTTTGAGCACTGGTTATCCAGATTTGGTGATCCTGAAAAGTTCCTATCCGGATCAGATTGATCCAATCCGATGTTGCTTTGAAAAACTGGCTCAAAAGTAAGATGGATTACGTGATCACGGATCGCAAAAAAAAGGATTACTAAATCCGGATCAATTTTATCCGGATTAAACCTTTTGAAAAACCGGGCCCTGGTGACCTGCACAAGGCAAACGAAAACAAGTGTAACGGAGTTCAAATAAATGTTACCATTGCCATTGGTTGTTGCACTGCTCCAATTACGTTCATTATATTAGGGGGTGGTGCTATGTAATCAGCAGCAGTCTCATGAAGCCTCGCTGCTGGTAAGCTGCTTCGATGATCGCTCTTGTCTTATTAATTAAGTTTGGATTGTTTTCAAGCACAAAACTGAACTTTTATGCTACACAAACAATTATTATGTTTGTCTGTCAGCTCCTAGTCCTGTTAGTAGAGTCTATGATGTGTTAACTGTGAGGAAAAAAATATAGAGCGTGTGTATTAGCTTGCTTGTAAACTCTAAACCTCTGTTTATTTCATTTAAGACTGTCATGCATCATCTTTGAGTTGCAATTTAACCAAACTATGGTCCTGTTTGTCCCAGTTGTGTCTGCCCAGGACAATAAAAAGAAGCTCTGAGTGACCAGTCACCAGACTCTGTGTTCATCATTCCACCATCACCAACACAGTCACACAAGGATGCCCAAAAACCACCTGGCAAAGAATTTTATGGAAGACCTGTGAGCAGTTAACATTCCATGGGATAAGGCTGAAGTCATGGCCATGGATCGAAGCTGATGGAGAACGCTTGTTGCCCTATGCACCGAACAGCGCTGGTGGAATTAAGGTTAAGGAAGTTGTTAAATCATAATATTACTGATTTTCGGAAAGAAGTCAGAACTTCTAATAGTATCAGCGTATCTCTTCCATGTACTTTAGATGGAGTTTCTGGGGTAGAAAATATTGCAGAATTATGGAGACAACATTATGCTAGACAACATTATTGCACCCAAATTGAATTGTATAATATGGACAATATTCATGTTAAAAATCCGATAGTAATTATGTCACATGAAGTGGATGAAGCTATAAGCAAATTGCCTCAAAATAAAGGTGGCCTTGATAATATTTCTGCTGAACATCTTAAATATGGAAGTAAGAGGATGGCCCTTTTATTAGCATTCCATTTTACTGGCCTTTTGATTCACGGTGTGTTACTAGATTCAATGTTGTCCGTTTTGTTAGTACTAGCTATTAAGAACAAAGCTGGAATGGTAGGTAATTTAGATAATTATAGACCTATAGCTTTAGCTAGTATTCTGTCTAATTCTAATCTGTCTAAAAATCCTGTTGGATATGATAAGTGTCTTCATTAATTCTACAGATAACTAGTTTGGATTTAAGGGCAAGCATGGTACTAATCTCTGCATCTATGTGTTGATGAAAATAGTAAATAAGCATAGAAATAAAAACTCATCGTCTTATGTGTTTTTAATTGATGCATCTAAAGCATTTGATAGGGTTAACCATGTAAACTTATTATTTAAGATGAGATAAAGAGGGGTGCCAAAATACATTGTGAGAATCCTGGCTTATTGGTTTGCCCACCAGATGATGCGAATAAAATGGGGCAATAAAGTCTCTGCACTTTTGGGGTTAGCAATGGAGTGAGACAAGGAGGAATGTTGTCCCCAATTCTCTTTAATCTTTGCATGGATGACCTATCCACTTTTAAAGCGTTATTACAAAATCTTATGTATAGATATATGCTTCTAATAATGAGATTATTGTGGGTCTATCAAATATAAGGGTTAGTACTATACAGTATAAGTCAATGCTATGGAGACACTGGTATTGCTGTATTTTGTAACATTTTTTATTGTGTTTGATTGATTTGTGGGTTGTATATGTTGTTCTGTTGACCGGAAGCGTTAGCTTTATCCGTTACGCTTTTTCAGCTAATGGTTGCAGGCTTGCCATTTAGTAGCTTTGAAGCCTCGTTTACTAAAATCACGTGACCTTGGCAATTTGATACGTTCTCCGAACCACTGTTTCGAAGCTTCATGAAGCAGTGCTTTGAAAGTGCCATCACTACGCCATCTTGCAATACCACAGTGTGAGATGTCACAGGGTTGATTTGCCTCCGATGGCCAGTTAAGTAATATAATTTTTTTTTTTGAACACAAATGTTATTTTAACACACACATTTTGGTTTTCACCATAATTTGGATGAATATTCATCATCAAACTGCTAAAAGTTTTGATCGTGGTATTCCAAACATTGTTTTCATAATGCCAGGAGCAACGTGATTGTAACGTGGGGTTTTGGTTCACGTTCAGGTTTTCATGTCTTTTTTGTATTTGATTCATGCTGTTATTCCTGCTATTGGTTTCCTAGATCAATGTGTCATGTTCTCATTGGTTGTTCAAGTCATGTGTCTGTTTGCTCATTCGTCGGTTCTTGTAACGTGATCCTCTTTGTTTGCTATAAGTAGCCCTCGTGTAGCCATTATTCCTTGTTGTGTATTGATGTTGCAACCTGCTGTTGGTGAGTCTGTGTTTTTGTTAACCAAGTCTGTTCCAAGTCAAGTTTGTTTTAAGTCTGTTCATGCCAAGTCAAGTCTGTTTATGTCAAGTTTGTCAAGTCAAGTCTCTGTTTGGATTTCACTGTGGATTTAATAAAACTGCACTTGGGTTCATCACAACTCTCCTTCAGTGGACTTAATCATTACAGAATACAATGTCTGCTGCCCCAGGGCCTGCTCACGTCATGTCTGCAGGCCCAGGAGCCATCATAGGCTAGTCTAGTTGGTCAAGACACCCTTTGGGATGTGTCCAACTGCCGAGTTTAAAAACTCAAGGCTTTTTGCCTTTAGGTTCTTTGAGCGCTTTTCCAGCATGATCTGGCCTGCATGCCAGCTGCTCCTCCAAAAACAAAAAGCGTCACTGAGAAAAGCCTCATGGTTCCCCACTGGCCATCACAACGGATCTCCACTCTTCCACAACATGAATCAGAACCATTGATCAACCTTGTGTCTGACAGATGGAAATATAAATGAAAGTACACTGGAATTAAAAACTTGAGTGCTGGTTTACAAGTGACTTTAACTACTATGTGCTAACAATTAAGGGGGTCATAAAATGCCATTTTTTTATGTTGCTCGTCGTAGGTTTATAATGTAAAGGATTGTTTTTTTTTTGCACCAGAAATAGGTCCAGTATGTGTAAACATGATAATTTTCCATCCTCATTTTTACTTTCTGTGATACACACTCCATTTCAAAGGGCATTTTCAATCGCAGAAACAGAAGTTAATTCCCGCTGCTGTGATTGGCTAACGTCTCAGATTATGTATCTAACCATGGCTTCCTGAGAAGAGGAACAAGACAAAACACAAGCTACACACCCTATGAGAGAAAGTCCTGGCACACATCCTTCCTTCCTTCTCTGCAGATCCAAGTTAAAAAGAAGCTCAGCCAACAGGCAGAGCTCAAGGGTTTGGTATTCCAGAGAACACATTTAAGGGAGTTTAGTCAATAGCCCCTTTAACACATACAGTCTTTACTGGTAAATTACCGTTAATAGATCATGCGTGAACAGGACCTTTTCAAAAATACTGGTAAATTTGTTCTGGCAATTTACTGGTACGCAGAATGAAGGTTACTGGTATGAGCACAAAAAATGTACTCCCGAAAAAAAGTCTGCTTTGGTCCAAATCAGCTTCTTCACCAGGCCCTTGGCTAAGAAAGATCTTATATAGTGAAGGAGTTGCAAGAGCACCAACTAGGAGAAGAGGAAGAGGATGTAGAGGGGGTAAGAGTGCTTTACGCAAAATTAAGACTGTTGTTGGCAGAAGATTTGAACACACAACATCATGCTTGTCTGGACTGAGAAACAGGGATAAATCCAAATCCAGTTTGATTACAGTCAAAGTAGAGCATAAAAGGCCAACTAGTTATGCTATGTTACCAACTGTTTTGATGACAAACCCCAGATCTCTTGTAAATAAGTTTGATGAGAACCATATTGGGGCCCATCATTTTTTCTAGCATTGATTAACAGAATCAAGAATCAAACTGACCACTGGAAGTACGTGGACGATATGACCATGGCCAGAGGTGGAGTTCTCATTAGCCCTGTACTCTTCAGCAGATCTTGGCAACTGGGTGGAGAAACATAAAATGAAACTCAACACAAATAAATGTAATGTCTTACATGTTACCCGCATGAAACAGAGACCAGCCTGGCCATCACTTTCAGAACACTTCAAAAATCTGTGACTTTGTTAAAGTTTTAGGGGCTACCATCCAGTCCGATTTAAAGTGGAATAGTCAAGTGGATCACATGTTGTCCTTAGCCAACAGAAAGCTTTACTCTCTCCGTTGACTAAAGAAATTTGGCGTTCAAGATTAAGAACTGGTTGTCATCTACAGTATACGAGGGTAGGTGCACCCTGTGTTATAGTATGCAGTTCCTGTTTGGCACAGTTCATTGACCACTGATCAAGTTAAATCGATGGAAAGTGTGCAGAACAGGTCTGTAAAATAATACTGGGTCAAAGGTACCAAGGATATTCCGATGCCCTCTCCCTTCTTGGATTTTGTCCCAACTGTGTCTTGATTTTGCTAGGAAGTTATACAAGTCTAGTTTTAGAGACTGCTACCACCACTCAGGGAGCAGTTGACCGGATGCCAGACGAGGAACTCAGATAAACTGACAATCCTTAGGTGTCAAACAGACAAATACAGGAGATTACCTATTTCCTATATGTGTAGACTTTTAAATGATTATGGACTTGTATGATATATTTAAGTATTTTCTTTTTCTTTACATTTCTATGGAGTAAATTGACATTGGCATTCTATTGTAACAGCAAAATAATTCAATGTTGAATGACAAACATCCTTGGGTACTTGTAATCATGCTGCAAAGTCAATAAAACAATAAAACAATATTGAAACTAAAGGGCTTCTACTCATGTGGGTAAATGAAGACAACGGTGCAGCTTTTAAAGATAGTTTCCAATCACTGGTATTAATGTGTGAATGGTGAAAAGCCGAAAGCCGTTCTCTGTGTGAACAGCATATTTGTGTATTTACCGGTAATATCGTGCTGGTAATTTTACTCCAGTTCACCGGGATTGCTGTGTGAAAGTGTCAAATGAAAAGAGCTCTAAGAACCGAGGCCTTAACATGACGAGCCTAACTATGTTCAACACTCAGGACAGCTTCCAAGGAGGCTCACAGAGGGCCTAACAACTCAGAATTGGTATTGAAGTGAAGCTGAAGAGCCTTACAACTTAATACTGCTGTCCAAACTGTACTCTAGGGAGCAGAGGACACAGCAGAAAGGCTCTCTATAGTGAGAGGAGGCCTAACAACACTCTTATGTAAAGGCAGCTAGCCTAATAGACTCACAGAGAGCCTAACAACGTCTCACTACTGTCTGACCGAGCTCTAAGGATGGAGGCCTCAGCATGATAACTCTCTAAACTGAGGCCTGACTACATCCTGTGCTCAACAATTTGACATCTAGGCAGAGCAATGGGGAGTATAGGCCTATCGGTAACACTTTATAATAATGTTCAGCTGTAAGTCATTTATAAGTGATTCATTAATGATGAAATAAACATTTACAAAACATTCACAAATTATTAAAAAGTGATATGCTAACAATTTGTATATGTTTTGTTTATTAGTTTACAAGTCAATTACAAGTTCATTTACAAGTAATTAGTTAATGATGAACTAATCATTTACAAAACATGACTATGTGTTTATAAATGATTAATAAGTGATGTTAATTTCATTGTAGACTAAATTATACATAATTTACAAGTGATTAGATAATTATGAACTAATCATTTACAAAACATGACTATGCATTCACAAATGATTACTAACTAATAGGCTGGAGATTTACAAATCTGTCGTAAATTATCTTAAAAAAAGCATATCATGAAATAATCAAACAGATTATTTATCGCTTATTAATCATTGAAATGTCAGCATTGTACTATTATCTCAATAAACATTTGTTAATCATGAACAAATGATCAAACCATTAGTAAATAATGTAAGATGGTCTGTTAAAAAGCACAAAATGCAATTATTCTACTATTTTCTTTTTTTAAAAATAATAATACATTACTTGCTGTCAAGTGAATAAACATGTAAACCCTTTCTCTCATCAGCACACTTGTGCTCTGTGTGGAATGTGTGGGATCTAGTGATAATGTAAACCAGTTTTACCCTCCACTGAAGATCACATCAGGTGCACAGTGCTAAAATACTCCATGTGTGTCAGAGAAGACATCTTTACCCTCACCAGTCAGCCCTTACATTGCAGTACAGCCTACAAAGTATTCAAAACCTGTTGTGTAAACACATGAATAAATCATTTACAAATATTTTTGTGTCCCCTAATCTAAAGTGTAACAATTCATCACTTGTAAATGTGTTACACATCATTTGTACATCTTTCTTATATGTTACAAATAATCTGGTGTATAGAAGGCATTTACAACACTTCCTGCATCCCCTAATCTAAAGTGTAAACTACTCATCAGTTGTAAACGTTTTACAAACCTGCCTGTTACAGGTTGTGTGAGTAAACACACTGGGGGGAAAGATCTAGGAACGATGAGTAAAACACTTACAACTGATAAATTGTTTACACTTTAGATTAGGGATGTAGAAAGTGTTGTAAATGATTTATTCATGATGTGATCTTCAATGGAGGGTAAACATTTGAATTACTGACATTTCAATTATTTATATTTGATTAATAATATATTAACTAGTAACTTATTAAAAATTGACTAAGGATCTGTTTGATTATTTCATAATGTTATTTTTTTAATATAACTTACAACAGATTTGTAAATCGTTATTACTTAATAATAAATTGTGAATGTTTAGTCATGTTTAGTAATATGCATTGTTAAGAACTTTATTTGGACAACTTAAAAGGCATTTTTCTCAATATTTTTCATATTCTCAGTATTTTATATTCTCAATATTTTTTGTTTTATGAGACTCCTAAAACAGATTTACATGCATGCAAGGTCAAAAAACACTGTAGTTTTCTCCAAAAATTGATTTAATTTGACCTAATTTCTAAATGATTTGTAAACGACTCGTGTGAAGCAGTTTGAAGAATCGGTCTCTCTAAACCCCTCCTTTACGTGAGTCCTCACTGCTGTGTTTGGTCAGATGGTGCAGCCCACAAGTTGTTCGAGAGGTAGAATGTGGGCGGGATTATGCAAATGTGTTACTTTGTGACGTATAGCCATAACAGAAAAAGATTCGAATTCCTGATGACTCGTTCAGGCGATTGTGAGCCGACTCTTTTTTGATAGACAACAACTTAATTTATCATGCACTGTCAGCTTCACAACTTTGCAGATACCTCAGAATTAGATGTTCCACATTACTACAGTTCTTATTTTTAGAAATCTGTATGAAGAAATTATAAAATACAGGAGGAATTCTGAAAGGGAAAGCACTTTCTGTCAGATTACTTTCATGATATCCTGCTCCGACAGCAACAGGACATGAGGCATAGGAAGAACAAAGCATGCATTCAGTTTTCAAGGAGCCAAACACGCTCCTTTCAAATGCTAGATTTTCTTGAAAAACAGAATCTGCTGCCATGCTTTTACGAAAATTAATGGTTTTACTACAAATACAAAAAAAAAAAAACAAAAAAAAAAAACATGTTTCCTACAGTGTACTGACACCACAGCATGAATGACCGGAAACTGGGAGGCTGAGAGTGACACATTTTTTAGTTAAACTTAACTGTAATATACCTGTAATAGTGGTGCAGCAGCTCATGAGCAGATGAATGGAAAGTGTGTGAGGAGACACTGACTTCATAAACACAACTGTTGTTTCCCTCATGTGAATAATCTGCCTCAAGAAAGGAGATGGAGGCAGAGTGACTGACAGCTGACTCACTCCTGGTGATGCTTGACCCTCTGAACAGATGAAAAAAGCCTCCAGGATATTGAGATTCAGTGGTACAGATAATGGTGAAACTGTGGCTCACTGGTCTCTGAGGTTCCACGTCAAACAATCTATCAAGAACACTGTGGGAGATGCTGGGCTGCTGCAAGTCCTAGAAAACATCAGGGGCACATTCACAATGCATTCAGAAATGCTTCAATTTCTTTCAGATAAATGTACACTACATATCTCCTAATGACAGTAAAAAGAGAGAGAGATTTGTGGTAACTTGTCAAATATATTGGAAAAGAAAAAAAAAACAAAAAAAAACCCCACAAATATCACACTGACATATACTGACCAGTCACAACATTAAAACCACCTGACTAAACTCTAAAAAGTGCAGGGTTTTAGTTTTTGTTTTACGCAACTATTGCTTAAAAATGACTATATGGCTGGCTTACATGAACGCAAAATATAGGATGTAAATTAAAAATCAGACACATGATTACTAGAGGCATCAGCAATAATCAAAAGGTGAACATTGTTAAAAAGCTATTTAAAAAAAGGTTTATTATTAAATTCTTTTTTTTATTATTATTAAAGTTAATTTATTGAACGTATGAATAAATGTTCATTTCCAACCTATTTGGGGTTAATTTTAAGCAAGAAATACAGTAATGTTAAGAAATAACTGAATAACTAAACATTAAACAACCCAATCACTGGATTTGTCCATATTTCACCCAGAGATGAGTTATATTCAACACAGCAGTTTTTAGAATGTAGTATCATAGATCTTCCAATTTTGCTGAGTTAGATGTGTTCCTGGGTCAACATATTTTGTTGAAAAAATTTAAAAAATGTAATCTTGACCACATCCCTACACCTAAACCTAACCTTACCCATGAGTAATCCTTAAAATCAGAGGAAATAATAGATGAATGATACTGATGTACAAGCACCAAACACTGATTGTAAGCCTAAACTTCACAAAAAGTATAAACTTTTTTTTTTTTTTTTTTTCAAATCTGATTGGTTAATCACAATGTTGTTCCAGGGTCAACAAGGATGTTGATGCAGGAACATGTCATACTTGGTAAAATCAGGTTCTGCGCATCCCAGGTAAAATATGCACAGTTACCAGGCCATCCATCAGAAGATAACGTGATTCATCAGACCTGGCATGCTTCCTTGCATCACTTTCAGTGTTGCCGTTTTGGGCAGTTTTGAGTTTAATTGTGTTAATTTTGAAACATCTAAACTGCAAAGGTTAATTGGTTAAAAAAACAAAACTCAAGTGTGCATGTACTGCACACACCCTCTGCGAAGTCAGCTGGTGCTGATGTTGACATTGCCAACCCCACTTTTAGCCAGTCATGACTCACGAGGGATCGGTAGACAGGCATGATGATTCATGAGTGATCGGTTTTTAGCATGAAAAGGGACCTGATTTTGAATGTATAGCTGTATAGTCAAGTGATCACAATGCCAGAATGGCCTAAATATAGCATGGTAAAGAGTTACATGGTAAAGAGTACAACACAACAGTGTCTCACAATGTAAATTATACCTGTGGATGAAGATTGTGAAGACTCTCATGTAAAACTGAAATCAGAGCTGGTGGACTTGATTAGTTCAGGTTTCCATAAAAAATACACGTCATTCAGGCCACTATGGCTAGTTTATATCTCCTCATGTCAGCGTAATAGTAACACAAAGAGGTTTATCAGAAGTTTATCACATGTCAGCACAAGGTCATCACATCATATTTGAGCACAGACAGTTATAAATACATGACGATAATAGCAGAACAGCTTGATAGCACACTTTCCACTCTCCTGCAGGCCTCCATACACACAGGCAAACACATGATCATAATAGTAGAATAACCTGATACACAAATGGCCATATTCACTTTGATCATACTTAATTCATTTATATTTTGATGAATAAAAATTTTCTACATGATCATTACAAAAGTGTGTAACAAATACACTGAACACGGAAGCTCAAACTAGTTTCTCCTGGATTTAGTGTGTAAATCTTTATGCATTGGAAGCTTAGCAGCTATGTTAAATACTGCAGTATAGATGCTTTCATTATGATATACTGGTGGTTATGGATATAGAATTAGTTAGTCATGTGCCTGAATTAATGCATATTTGTGCACCCGTATTGTAAAGTGTTACCATCAAACCTAACGGTAAATGTCCACTATATAGCGGCAAAGCTCAGTGCCATTGACAGAATGCCTTTGCTTTAAGCTGTGCCTGTGGTTTGTTTAATCTAGGTTTAATTTAGCACACAGCACATATAAATGTAGGGGTGGATTGGGGCCAAAAAGTGACCCTGGACTTTTTGGCACAAAAGAGCCCACCACACCCGGTCTGCAACACACCACACCATAAATGACTGGCATAATTTGTCTTCCCTGGTGTAAATGGCAAATGGTGAATAATTTTGAATAATTTTTACTCATCTCTTTACGCAGAGAGACAGTTTAATATCACTAAGTTAAATACCTTCCATAATATCAGTCCACATGACACAAGTGGCGTTATGTCATTAAAATGTGGAAGACCGTGAGGGTTTAAGGTGTGCGATTTGGGACAAGGCTTGTGTACACAAGAGGGCTACAGTACACTTAAAGTTTTATTATTATTTCTTATAATCAAAGTAATCAAATACAACTTTAGAATCAGAATCAGAATTAGAAAGGGCTTTATCGTGAAGCGTGTTTACACACACAAAGAATTTGTCTTTATAACAGGAGCTTTGAGATCCAGTGCAAAGAAAATGTACAGACATAGTGCAGACATACATAATTAAAGGTAATAAAATTTAATAATTCTGATAATGAAGATAATAATGATAAATATAGAGGGAGAAAAAGACAGATTTATGACTATGCAAAAATGTTATATATAGATGAACAATTTTGAGAAGTTTTGTACAAATGTGCAGTCCTGAGATGTTATATATTTTTAGGTGGAATATGGCCTGAGGGAAAAAGCTGTTCTTGTGTCTGGCTGTTTTGGTGCTCAGTGCTCTGTAGCACTGGCCAAAGAGAAACAGTTCAAAGAGGAAGTGGGCTGGGCGTGATAAAGGAAGGAAATACAGCCTCTGCTAGGCGTTTTTTTTTTGCCAATAGAGTTGATGTGATTGTCCCACTACAGGTCCTGAGAAATGGTGGTGCCAGCTTAAACTAGCTTATGACCAGTTAAGGACCAGCTTAAACCAGCTCAAACCAGCAGCCATATTTAAAAACATACTTAACCAGCATATGCTGTTTTTTTCAACAGGGAAGGTCCAGTGATATTCTTCAGGTAGGCCAAAACCAGTCATTAATCACAACAGCTTTCATAAATGTTATCATCAGATTTGTCTACCACACTTTTATTTTCTATACCATTCACATTGACATAGTCCTCTTCAGATTCATCAGTGTCCACATGGATATAGTCCTGTTCTGGTTGATCAGAGTCCACATTAATATAGTCCTCTTCAGAGTCATCAGGATTATTATAATCAGTTTTAGAATGATTAGAGTCCACATTAATATAAACATCTTCAGTGTCATCATAATCCATGTTTTTACGAAGTTCTACATTTTCATAATCAGCCTCATCATTTTCTTTATTTTTGTTTTCATGGGATGCACCTGCATATGTGTTAGCTGCACCTATAGACATTGCATAAATAGAGTCATAATTGCATGAAATTTTTGTGGGAAGAAATGACTTAGGATAAAAGAGGTAAAAATAAACCTGACTTATTTTATAAAATGCAACACTGTTACCTTTAGTAAAAGAGCACTTCGAATGAGTTTCCTTGTTCCTTTGCTTTTGTCTTCTCTTCAGCAGGAGGATGATTATGAGGACAGACAATAAGAGCAGCACAGCTGACACTGCAGCACCCATGACAGGAAGCAGCGAGGCTGAGAGAGACACACGTGTTTGAGTTAAACTTTCATTACCAGCAGTCCAGCTTGTTTTTAGACTCCTACACATCAGTACCTGTGATAGTGATGAGCAGCAGTTCAGAGGCAGATGAACGGAAGGAGCGTGAGGAGACACTGACTTCATAAACACAACTGTAGTTTCCCTCATGTGAATAATCTGCCTCAGGAAAGGAGAAGGAGGAGGAGTGATTGACAGCTGACTCACTCCTGGTGATGTTTGACTCTCTGAACAGGTGAAAAGAGCCTCCAGGATACTGAGATTCAGTGGAACAGATGATAGTGAAACTGTGGCCCCTGGTGATCACTGGCCCCTGAGACCCCACAAACAAACTGTCCATCAGGAGCACTGTGGGAAATGTTGGGCTGCTGCAAGTCCACTAAAGAAAAGAATTTATAAGAACAATAAATTTATATGTTTACTTTTCTTTAAATGAATAAAGATGATATTAAGAGATGCATCTTTTTAGAATTAAAATTTTAGTTCACAGCCATTTTACAATGTCACAGCTGCAAAAAAGGCATCATTACATGAGTTCACTTATAGGTGCTGGTCATATAATTAGAATATCTTCAAAAAGTTGATTTATTTCACTAATTCCATTCAAGAAGTGAAACTTGTATAATGCATACATTCATTCCACACAGACTGATATATTTCAAGTGTTTATTTCTTTTCATTTTGATGATTATAACTGACAACTAATGAAAACCCAAAATTCAGTATCTCAGAAAATTAGAATATTGTGAAAAGGTTCAGTATTGAAGACACCTGGTGCCACACTCTAATCAGCTAATTAACTCAAAACACCTGCAAAGGCCTTTAAATGGTCTCTCAGTCTAGTTCTGTAGGCTACACAATCATGGGGAAGACTGCTGATTTGACAGTTGTCCAAAAGACGACCATTGACACCTTGCACAAGGAGGGCAAGACACAAAAGGTCATTGCAAAAGAGGCTGGCTGTTCACAGAGCTCTGTGTCCAAGCACATTAATAGAGAGGCGAAGGGAAGGAAAAGATGTGGTAGAAAAAAAGTGTACAAGCAATAGGGATAACCACACCCTGGAGAAAATTGTGAAACAAAACCCATTCAAAAATGTGGGGGAGATTCACAAAGAGTGGACTGCAGCTGGAGTCAGTGCTTCAAGAACCACTACGCACAGACGTATGCAAGACATGGGTTTCAGCTGTCGCATTCCTTGTGTCAAGCCACTCTTGAACAACAGACAGCGTCAGAAGTGTCTCGCCTGGGCTAAAGACAAAAAGGACTGGACTGCTGCTGAGTGGTCCAAAGTTATGTTCTCTGATGAAAGTAAATTTTGCATTTCCTTTGGAAATCAGGGTCCCAGAGTCTGGAGGAAGAGAGGAGAGGCACAGAATCCATGTTGCTTGAGGTCCAGTGTAAAGTTTCCACAGTCAGTGATGGTTTGGGGTGCCATGTCATCTGCTGGTGTTGGTCCACTGTGTTTTCTGAGGTCCAAGGTCAACGCAGCTGTATACCAGGACGTTTTAGAGCACTTCATGCTTCCTGCTGCTGACCAACTTTATGGAGATGCAGATTTCATTTTCCAACAGGACTTGGCACCTGCACACAGTGCCAAAGCTACCAGTACCTGGTTTAAGGACCATGGTATCCCTGTTCTTAATTGGCCAGCAAACTCGCCTGACCTTAACCCCATAGAAAATCTATGGGGTATTGTGAAGAGGAAGATGCGATATGCCAGACCCAACAATGCAGAAGAGCTGAAGGCCACTATCAGAGCAACCTGGGCTCTTATAACACCTGAGCAGTGCCACAGACTGATCGACTCCATGCCACGCCGCATTGCTGCTGTAATTCAGGCAAAAGGAGCCCCAGCTAAGTATTGAGTGCTGTACATGCTCATACTTTTCATGTTCATACTTTTCAGTTGGCCAATATTTCTAAAAATCCTTTCTTTGTATTGGTCTTAAGTAATATTCTAATTTACTGAGATACTGAATTTGTGGTTTTCATTAGTTGTCAGTTATAATCATCAAAATTAAAAGACATAAACACTTGAAATATATCAGTCTGTGTAGAATGAATGTATACATTATACAAGTTTCACTTCTTGAATGGAATTAGTGAAATAAATCAACTTTTTGAAGATATTCTAATTATATGACCAAGACCTGTATATGTTACTCGTGAATGTAATCTATGATGTAGGCTAAACTGAACACACTCACCTACAGTGAGGTTGACAGTGTTGCTCAAAGGTGACTTGATATTGTTTTGGTAGGAGTATTGACAGCTGTAGCTGCCTTGATGTGAAATGTCTATATTATGGTTGAAAGTCACACTAGATACATGTGTCTGGGAGGATACAGATAAACTGTTTTGGAAGAGCTGGAATTCAGCATTAACATTACATCTTGGTTTAGGTGTTGTGCATCTGAACTGGATATTTTCTCCACGAGAAACAACTGCATGTGTGGAGGTCAGGGAAAGGGTCGGCATCTGCAGCTCACCTGCAAAATAAATATGTGTTTATTTTAAATACTTTGTTAAGACATAATGTAATATAAGCATGACATTCATTAAGCTACATGTAATTTCTGTTGGCAATTTCTCCCCAAAATATTGTGTGAATATGCTAAAGATTTGACTTACCTGAACAAACAACACCAGCATCTTTACCATGATTACAGTCATGTTTTCCTAATCCACGGTGTGAACATTGTGTGAGGGTTCCTTCAGTTCCTGAACATTCAACATCATCCAGCCAGATCGATTTACTGCCTTGACCAAAAGCGGCACTTTGAGGTGCACTGATGGCTGATCCACACTGTAACTGTCTGCACACCACAGCAGTATCATTCATGTCCCAGTTATCATCACACACGGTTCCCCACTGGCCATTATAACGGATCTCCACTCTTCCACAGCATAAATCAGAACCACTGACCAATCTCAGATCTAACAGATTACATTAATGAAAGCACAATGTGATTAAAATCTTGTTATTTCTGACATGCTGCAAGTATTTGTACTTGGTAATGTGTTTGACATTGTTAGGAGCCAAGGACAAAAGTGCATAGCCGTTATTGTTTTTATAAGTTTTCTTCTACTATTATTATATTATAATAATTAGCAACAAATATACATACATTTACATATATATATACATACACACACTGGCATTTATGGTTTGTGGTTGATAAGTACCTGTGATAGTGATGAGCAGCAGTTCAGAGGCAGATGAACGGAAGGAGCGTGAGGAGACACTGACTTCATAAACACAACTGTAGTTTCCCTCATGTGAATAATCTGCCTCAGGAAAGGAGAAGGAGGAGGAGTGATTGACAGCTGACTCACTCCTGGTGATGTTTGACCCTCTGAACAGGTGAAAAGAGCCTCCAGGATACTGAGATTCAGTGGAACAGATGATAGTGAAACTGTGGCCCCTGGTGATCACTGGCCCCTGAGACCCCACAACAAACTGTCCATCAGGAGCACTGTGGGAAATGTTGGGCTGCTGCAAGTTCACTAGAAAACAAGAAGCTAACTTCTTTAAATCAACTACAATGACTTCAAGAAGTGCATCTTGTTAGGATCAAAATTAAATACAATGCCATTTTACAAATGGGCTCAAATTTAAAAAAGGCATCGTTACAGAACGTGTTTACTTATACGTTACTAATGCATGTAATATGTGATGTAGGCCAGGGGTTTTCAACTCTGGCCAGAGTTTAGCTCCATCTTTGATCAAACTCATCTGCCTGTACCTTTCTAGTGTTATTAAAGACCTTGATTATCGTGTTCAGGTGTGTTTGATTAGGGTTGGAGCTGAACTCTGCAGGTAAATGGATCTTGCAGGCCAGAGCTGAGAAGCCCTGATGTAGGCAATGAGACAAGATCGAACACACTCACCCACAGTGATATTAACAGTGTTGCTATAAGGTGACTTGATGTT
>NW_026129219.1:0-14664 GCF_022985175.1 Labeo rohita
TAAATTAATGCTCAATGTAAATGCAGATACCTGTAATAACTTGAAAACAATATGGCAGAAGGATTTGGGGATCAATATTCATGATAATGACTGGCTAAATATCCTAGCTAATGTGGGTAAGAACATAAGGGAAGCAAGGGGAAATTCATCCATTACAAAATAGTACATAGATATTATTATACACCATCTAGACTTTACAGGATGGGGATAGCTGGAAATAGTCTATGTTGGAAATGTAAGGAAGAAGAGGGCACTTATTTACATATGATTTGGGAATGCTCCTTTGTTCAGCAATTCTGGCATAAAATTGTGAGAATACTTGAAGAGGGTTTGGGCTTTAATATACCTGTAGAACCACAATTATGCCTTCTTGGAGATAAATCAGTTGTACCTAATGTAGAAAAACACACATTTACCCTTATTAAGACTGGTTGCATCACAGCTGCCAGGATGATTTTACGAAATTGGAAATGCCCCAAAACCCCTGATTTAAAAGATTGGACTGATGGGATGATTGAAATTGCGTCATATGAATGCATGTTGGGAAGACTGCAAAATGAGGGAGGAATTAAGAAAGCATGGGATAACTTTTGGCAGCGTATAAAAATGGTGTAATGATCAGGACCCCCACTGTTTAATTTCCATGTACTTTTATTTTTGTTTTGTTTTATTGATGGTGACTGATTGGGAAGGGGAATATTGAATACTGTGACAATGTATGAAGTTTTGACTGTTGAACAATAAAAAAAGTTGAATTATAAAAAAAGAACCATGGTATCCCTGTTCTTAATTGGCCAGCAAACTCGCCTGACCTTAACCCCATAGAAAATCTATGGGGTATTGTGAAGAGGAAGATGCGATATGCCAGACCTAACAATGCAGAAGAGCTGAAGGCCTATCAGAGCAACCTGGGCTCTCATAACACCTGAGCAGTGCCACAGACTGATCGACTCCATGCCACGCCGCATTGCTGCAGTAATTCAGGCAAAAGGAGCCCCAACTAAGTATTGAGTGCTGTACATGCTCATACTTTTCATTTTCATACTTTTCAGTTGGCCAAGATTTCTAAAAATCCTTTCTTTGTATTGGTCTTAAGTAATATTCTAACTTTCTGAGGTACTGAATTTGGGGTTTTCATTAGTTGTCAGTTATAATCATCAAAATTAAAAGAAATAAACACTTGAAATATATCAGTCTGTGTGGAATGAATGTATACATTATACAAGTTTCACTTCTTGAATGGAATTAGTGAAATAAATCAACTTTTTGAAGATATTCTAATTATATGACCAGCACCTGTACATTATTCCTTATTTGTTCAGCTCAGCAAAATATTTAAACTCACCACAAGGAGGCATAATTCCTCAAATTATATATAAGGCTGAACCTTATGAAGAACCTGAAACATAAAGAGAAACACAGACTATACAGTATACTTCTAGAAAGCCCTGTTAAAATATTCTCCCTTTTTAACTGCAACAATGGAAAAGTGGGTGATTATTACTCTTTTCTTCACAGCTCATGGATTTGGTAAGAACATTATTTATCGTTAACATGTTATCTGTGTGAGATACTCAATGTAAACACATGAATAAATGGTAAATCTATTTTCCAGTGTGCTGGGGACAAGACAAAGTTGAACAACCCTCAAGACAAATGACTGCAAATGAATCAGCTCAAGTTACTCTACTGTGCAATTACTCTGCCAGCAGTTATACTACTAGTACTTATCTTTACTGGCACAAACAACTATCAAACAGATCACCGACGCTCATTCTGAGTGAATTTACAATTGGCAAAGGCCCTACTGAGGATGAATTTAAAGATAGATTTTTTGCAACACTGGACTCCACATTAAGAACAGTTCCACTGATGATCAAGGATGTGCGTGTGTCTGACTCTGACTGCTGTGTACTACTGTGCTCTGCAGCCCACAGTGACTGAAACACACTCAACACTCATACAAAAGCTCAGGGAGACACATTTCAGAGGATAAAATATCCAAGCACACTTGAAATCTTTGTTCACAAATTTGCATAAAGCTCCCATATTTCCACAAAATTGGAATGACCTGCATTTTTATCACCTGTCATTTGCTTTAAAAAATAAAAAAAAAAATAATCAAAGACTAAACATTTCACATTCTAAAGAACCCATTTTCCCCCAAATTCAGCATATTAATTTTTTAACTACACTAAATGTGGTTTAAATTTCTGATAAATTACTGACAGTACATAAATAATCCCTTTCAAAAGTGTTGATCAATTTGGATTATCCTGAAATTATACTCTAACCCACTGACCACCTGACTTGACTGTGTTACATCATATTAATCTTAATACACACTATTATAAAGGATGTTTTAACCATATTCCTGTCACTTTTGGTGACTGTTGTCAGTTATACTGTGCTAACTGAATAAGTGTTCAGTACCACCAAAAATAAACTGCAAACCTAAATTCTAAACAGAAAATCCCCTCTGATAATCTAGTTTATGAATTTTAAGAACTGTAACATTTATGAGGAAGTAGTCCAGATCAAATTCTGTATATTGAAATCTAAGTATTTATATGACAGAATTAGTAAGGAACCACAAGAGTACTGTGCAATATATCGTCATAAATAGTTATGACACAATATAAATAGTTATAGTTGATGACTATGAACATGAAAAATGATCTAATCTGCTTTTTCACAGAGCTCTCTGGATGAGGTGGGGTTTAAAGCACTGATATCTGATGTGATCTTCTTAAACTTCAAGTCTGTTAGTGTGAGAAGAAACACACACAATGATTCTTCATTCTGTCATTCTGCTTTCTGCATTTGCATGGAAGTATTGAAGTGTTCTGTGATTTGCATCTATGTATCCCCTAATATTCTATACTGCATTTTACACTGACATGTCTAAACTAAAAAAATGTATTTAAATACTGGCTCATAAAAGATTTGATCTATTTTTGCAGATGCAACATATGGAAATAAAATTAAACCAACCAAAATAGAGGAGTTTGCTGATGAGGGTTCAGGTATTAAATTAATTAACTATCTTTACTGGTACCGTCAGTGTCCTGGATCAGCTCCTGAGTTCATTGTGCTCATCACAGACATTGCAAAACAAGCACATGAGCCTAATGCAGATTCCAGATTCACTGCCAATGTCACCAAAAATAAAGAAAACCATGACCTCAGGTAAAATACTCTTTGATACCAAAGCTAAGGAAAACAGATACTGTAATATGACTGAATTTAACCCAAATATTTATTTTGATGTTGGCAGGTGCAGTGGCTGCAGACCAGAATGGCTGCAGTCATCAGTACAGAAGGAAAGTCTGTGACACTGAGCTGCTCATATGATACAAGGAGCAATTATGTTACACTTTACTGGTACAGAGAGCATCCTAATAAAGAACCCCAGTATTTAATGTGGAAAGATGCTCGTGACTATAGTGGTACTGGGACCCCCTCTGATCATCGCTTTCAGTCGACTGCATCAGAAACATCCACTGAACTTATTATTACTGGTGTAACTCTGTCAGATTCAGCTCTCTATTATTGTGCTCTAAGAGTTGGAGCCCAGTGATATAAAGTCTATGTGAAAGTCTATTATGAAGTCTATGTGAACAAAAACTCAAATTCATTCTTCTCTTTGAAACTGAACCACATCAAAACCACAATCTGCGATTCACATAAATTGATAAATTAGGTGGAAACACCTGCATCTGAGTTTGATAAGATTTATTTTTCAGAATATGTAATGTTAAAAAATAGATGTTTGTGTAAGCATTTTGACACTTGCAGACTACATAGTAAATTCAAGACATCATAAAAAAAAAACTGAGGTTCCTTCTGGGGCAAAAACAGTTAGTTTCTGTAACTTTCTTTACCTTTCTGTAACTAAGACACAATGTCAAAGTGGGTGTATAAATGGCTGAATATATTCTTTTATGCACAACAAAAAAATGACTGCAAAGCCATCAAATGATTTGGTTAAATTACCTCCCAGCATGTCTCACAAGATGTGTCCCAAACTTCAGGCATCCGCAGTGGAATGCAAGATAATTATTTTTCATCTTCCATTTTTATTATAGACATTTTTGTGGCAGCTTCCCAGGAAGTGGCAATTTTGTTCTCTTGAACACATAGGATGGAAGCAGTCCTTTAATTGCTAATTATTTATGCAATATTCCAGTTTTTCATAGTAAATTCACAGCTTGAGATGGAAACATAGCTATGCCTAACTTTCATTCAGAATAGAATTCAAAATTAATCTGTTAGAAATACAAATTCAGCACTGGGGGCAGCATCCTTCAACAGTGCATCAACATTGTTGTGAGGATTTAAACTATTAAACTTTTCTTCTCAGCAAAGAACTTTGGTAAGAAAGATCATTATTTATCACACTTTACATATCTTGTTAATTAATTAATTATAATTATAATTATAATTAATTATATAATGTATGTATATTATAAATAATTAAATCTATTTTCCAGTGTGCTGGGGGCAAGACAGAGTTGAACAGCTTTCAGGAGGAATGACTGCAAATAAAGGAAATCCAGTCACTCTACAGTGAAATTATTCTACCACAACTACAAATGCATATATCTTCTGGTACAAACCAAATAGGTCTACCAAACAGAGCACCAACATTCATGCTGAGTGAATTTACAATTGATAAAGGAGCTACTGAGGATGAATTTAAAGAGAGTTTTTCTGCAACACTGGAATCATCAAGAACAGTTCCACTGAAAATCAAAGTTCCATTGTCTGACTCTGCTGTGTACTACTGTGCTCTGAAGCCCACAATGACTAAAACACACTCAACACTCATACAAAATCAGAGCTACATATAGAAATAGATAATAACTTTTGTGCCAGACCCCCTCTGCAGTCAGTTAGTGGTAAAATCACAGGAAAATACAACATCTTACAACAACTTTCACACTCAGTGTATACTTGGAATGAACTCACATAAAGTCACATAAATCTCAAAGCATCACAACGATCAAAAACATTTGAAGATCAGCTTCTTAACTCTTCAGATTTAAATACATACATGTATGCACTGGTGACCTGAATCTACTGTAAATCTGGAAATAAATATATTGTATTTGTATTTTTCATAGACAAAATGGTATGCTAAATAAATATATTTACTTTAACATTTATTCATTTAGTGAACACTTTTATCCAAAGTAAGAGGAATACAATTCATCTTTAGGAGAAAAAAACAACAACAACGTTTAAGACAGTTTCAAAATAGTACAAATGTAATTTCTTGCAGTTGCAAAGGCTTTCCTCTAACCAATGGCAGAACAAATGACGGTATTATCACACAGAAAGCAGGAAGTGTGAAACTGCAGTCTCACAGTAACACAGATCTACAGCTCAGAGCACAGACAACATTAATACACACCTGATCTGACCTAGTCAACATGGAAAAACACCTATTTCTCATTTTAATTCTGACTTCAGGTAGATTTTTGACTTTTTTTTTTTTTTTTATCACAGTGGTGTTAATGAGATGTGTTGACATACTTCTGTATAACTGGAATAACAAATTATTTTTATTGCTTTGCTTTAGGTGTGATGACTGCAGACCAGATTAGGCCAAATAAAGAAGAAATTGTCGTAAAGGAAGAGGAGACTGTGGCCCTCAGCTGCTCATATACAACAAGCAGCAGTTATTTTTATCTGTACTGGTACAGACAGTATCCTAATGGAGAACCTCAGTATTTAATATATAAGTATTCAGGTGGTGGAGGTGGGAGTCCCTCTGATCCTCGTTTTCAGATGACTACATCACAATCATCCACTGAACTCACTATTACTGGTGTAACTCTGTCAGATTCAGCTCTCTATTATTGTGCTCTAAGAGCACAGTGATACAAAGTCTATGTGAAGCCGTACAAAAACTCAAATTCATTTTTCCCTTTGATCTTAAACCACATCAAACCCACAATCTAAAATTCACACAATATAATTAAACTTGTGGAAACACCTGTGTGTGGTTACTGAAATGGTAATGAACAAAAAACACAATATAATAGAATATTTCTTGAATTAAAGGACATCACAACCATTTTGAAAGACTTTTCTAAACATCACATTATCATCATCAATATCTCCTCTGCAAAATCCTTGTATGTCTGAATCTCTTAAAGAAAGATTTACTCTCAAAGTGAGACCCTTCATTTGATGCAAACTAACATCCAATAAATGTCATTCTACTTATTTATTATATTTAATTAATTCTAACATTTGTTGCACTGTTTGTGAATTTTGTCAGAATGACCAATTTAATTTAACTAAATCTCAGCAACTCACCACAAGGAGGCATCATTACTCAAATAACTCTTATATAAGGCTGAACCTTATGAAAAAAATATTCTACAATACTGACACTTCATTGTCAAAACAAATCAATTTCTTTCACTCAGTCAGGTGTATTTAGATACTGTGGTATAGTCAGGCTCCTCCTTCTGTTTGTAAATGTGTTCAGTGTAACTTTAGCAAGAGACACTGAAGCAACAAAAGGGTTACAACTGCTGTTCTACTGTTCATTCATTGATGTGTTCATTCAGTTGAGTTTAATTTAGCACAGCATATTTATAATATTATGATGGCACACTGGCAAACATATTTCATGTTATTTATCTCATATTTCTTGGGTAAGTAGATTTTAAACACTTTTCTTAAATGTTAATTTGAAAATGATTAAAATAACTCAACTGGAAAATGGTTTTCTAAATTCTAGAGTGTAAATCTGAGGATGCTGTCCACCAGAATATGAGAGTTCAAACAGCAGATGAAGGTGCAGCTGTAATAATCAATTGTTCATATACAACCACTGATTCAGGCCCAACTCTCTTCTGGTACCAGCAAAAAGTAAATGGATTCCCAAAGTACATGCTGAACAGAGTTGCTACTTATGGAAATGATGAAGAAGAGTTCAAGAAAAGATTTAATGCAAGTCTGAACACACAAACAAAAACAGTTCCACTGACAATCCAGGATGTGCGTGTGTCTGACTCTGCTGTGTACTACTGTGCTCTGAAGCCCACAGTGACTGAAACACACTCAACACTCATACAAAAACACCACTCTCTGACACTGACAACAAATGCATAAATATAATTAACAATTACAAAAAAATATATATTATATAAATATAATATATTTTTATCACCTGTCATTTGCATAAAAGAATAAATAAAGTTTATACACATTTCAAAGAATCAATTTCTCCCCCAAAACAGTAAATATTCATTTTTTGAATGAATATTAAGAATTTTAACAAGTAAAAAATAAATAAAGATCTGAGGATAAACACATTTCAAAGAATACTGTGCAATTAAATAGTGATGACACCCTATAAACAAAACAGTAAATATTGTAATTTTACATTTTTCTGTATTTTTTCACAGTATTTTACCTTTTTTTCATTATACGATGAAATACCTGTTGTTTTACAGATATTTTCTGTATTTTAAATTTCCACCATTAAATTTACAGATAATTGTTTGTATTTTGATATTACATACATTTTCTGTTTTTAAAAGGAAATTTTCTGTATTTTTACAGAGTAATGTGTAATTTAACATAAAATCTCATGTAATAATTACAAATTATTTCTGTAAAAATAAGAAAAAATTGAACCACATTATCATTTAGTCAAAGTGTTTTTATTACCATTGAAGTTTGTTAATTATGTGAAGGTTAATGTGAGGTTTTAAGGTCAAATAATAGTATTTGTACATACAGTAGCCTACATGTACTGTTAATTGTTTTAAAATACTTTTACTACTCTTTTAACCTTGTCTTGCAAATATTTGGTGTTGTTTTCTGTCATGGTAGCTTTAAAGAGTGTGTGTACGCGCGCGCGCCCGCGCACAATCCGCTCATGAACGCAGATTCAAATTTGCCGCTAGTTTAGCTCCGCCCACGACGGTTGGCTGAGTTGTTTCTGTATTGGACAACAAGGATGGGACGGCGCGCGGGAATGATTTGAATGTATTTCAGTCCATCCATTCGGAAATGTGTGAGAAAATAACGCGCTCTTTCTTCAGTGAACCTGTTTCACCAACTACAACAAATTCGGACAATACTACAGCAGACAACATGCCCGCTGAGGTGAGTCCTTCATACAACATGCAAACGATATTTTTATAGTGTAGCTGCGCATTTGTGTTATTTGGTTTTGAAGCTAACGTTAGCATTTCTAAACAAGTTTTAGTAAACTTGTTATTCGTATCAAAATCCGTTCGAGTGTATATAACGTTAAAGTGTTTGCTTATCCGGAAGTTCCTGGCAGTTTTTCAAACTCTTAAAACGCGGGACATTTTGAAACGCTGAACGTGGCGAACGTTACCTAAGTTATATCAAAAACGTTTTTAGAGCGAATTCAGTAGGCTGTTCACTTTATTGATTATGAATATGAACGCAGCATGATAACGTTAAATCGCGAGGTAGGCGCTTTCCCCCTTTTATATTCTCCTGTACATATATATATTTTTAAAAGTACTCAGAATTTGGTCCTCCATTGTCACTAATGTGTTAAGTGTTTTGTAATGGTTTTCTATGGGAAAACGCTCAATCTTACTTGCAATTAAAAAGCGTTGCATTCACATTCTGGGCGCATTTGCTTGCCTACATCTATATTATGCACGTGTAAGTACATATTTTTGTCTTATAAGTAATAATAATTGTTATAATCTTTGTGTTCTGATTAGGAATGAAACGCACATCTTGAGTCCCGAGGCTGAGTAAACTGTCATTACATATGGGATCGTTGAAAACTGCATCCATCCTGGACAGTTACACTGCTACTGTAGGTAGTAATATGATGCAGCTAAGTCAAAGTAAGTAATATAAGTTTACTTTATATAAATTGAGCTAAAGTCACATGGTGGACCAAAACATCACTGTTAACCTTTCCTGCTCAGTTTCCAGATCATTGTCTCAGTATAGGCTGTAATGTCTGAATGAAATACAAAGTATTAAATTATTATTATTATTTTTTGTTTCAGGTCGCTTGGAAAGACTGTGGAGATCTACAGCAGATAAGCATGGCAATTCAGGTGTGGAACTTTGGTTATTATTGATAATATTATTATTATTATTATTATTATTATTATTATTATTATTATTGTTAAATCTGCCATATGATAATACAACAAATTCTGTATTTTCTTTTCATGTAGCTGTTTGTTTCTTTCTTTTTAAAATGTTTTTTTGTGTATAATTTTCAGTTTCTATGTGGTAAGGGGTGAATAAATTAACCATCAGTGTAATTAAAATCACTGTAAAAGGCTGCATGAAAAGATGTCTGTGAATTTTATTGTTTGACAATCATTGTCATTTTATGCAGAAGCAAAAGTTTATAGTTAAACCCTAGTGTTACCTTTATGCTTTCTACATTACATTTGTGAATGATCAGAATGTTGGTACACCCACTTAGATGCATTTTATGCCTCAACAGATCTTGGACTCCAAAAGTGATTTGCAGAAGACATCTTGGAATGCATGGGGGTGAGTAAAACGAGATCATTTTCATCTTTTGGGTAGGGCTGGGTATCGTTTTTTGATACTTTTTTTTAGGCACTCACCAAATTGCCTCAACTATTGAGTATCAAAAAATGTCTCGTCGTTGAAAGTATTAAATGTCAGAATGCTTTATGTGCCCAAATCAAGTGCTGGTCACTGGCTGTGGCAAGGCATCAAGGGCTTTAAAATGCAGGAACCAGCATTGAAATCAAAGTATTGTTATAGATATTGAACATTTTTTAATGTTTACATTAATTTTTGGATTAACTAGGACCATTAAAACATGTCATTTGGGCCTAGAGTTTAAAATAATTGGGTCTGTCATTCAGAAACATGGCTTTTCATATTACTGCTATTGTAGTGACACACGTCTCTCCCTTTCATTCCAGCTGGATTTTCTGACGGTTACTGCTCCCATCTCTGAACAGAAATGCCTTGCTGAATGTTGAATGACCATCAACTCAACCTTGCCAAGACAGAACTGCTCATGTTTTCAGCCAGCCCTTGGTGTTACAGTGGACACATATGAACTTCATTGACCACATTGCAGTGGCCCCATCCTGCAGATTTGCCCTTATGGGGCATGCAACAGAACTGCTTGTCCAAGCTCTTATTTTCTCTAAACAGGACTACTGTACTTCTCTCTTAGTAGACCTTCCAGCAAGTCCTACCATGCCTCTGCAACTAATCCAGCATATGGCACTGAGTGGAGTCTTTAATGAGTTGAAGAGAGTGACGTCACACAAATCATCACTTTGCACTGGTTGCCAGTAGCCGTTCACATCACATCACAAAGAGGTACAAATTCACTTTCACAGACCTTTACTTTGACTGTTTGTCGCTGTTGTAATAAACTGCCTAACTCCTAACTAAAAAATTTTTTTTTTTGTTTTTCATGAACACTTGACCAATTAAAGGGATAGTTCACCCAAAAATCAAAATGAGCCTATGATTTACTCACCCTCAATCCATTGTATGTGTACATGACTTTCTTCTTTCAGACAAACACAATCGGAGTTATATCAATAAACATCCTGGCTCTTTTAGGCTTTAAATTGGCAGTGAATGGCTGCTATGAGTTTAAAGCTCAAAGTGCATCCATCCCTCATAAACAAACTCAACATAGCTCCGGTGGGTTAATAAAGGCCTTCTGAAGCGAAGCATATTTTACACCTTATAAAGTAAAATAACTAATGTTCAGGTCAAACAGCCATACAGAGTCAACTTAAACATAACTTGCATTTTCCCGGAAGCAAGTTTTTTTTTTTTTTTTTTTTTACTTTAAAAAGTGTAAAATGTGCTTCGCTTCAGAAGGCCTTTATTAACCCCCTGGAACTATGTAGAGTACATTTATGAAGGATGGGTGCACTTTTGAGCTTCAAACTCATGGCAGCCATTTACTGTCATTATAAAGCCTGGAAGAGCCAGGGTGTTTATTGATATAACTCTGATTGTGTTTGTCTGAAAGAAGAAAGTCATATACACAGAAACTATCCCTTTAATACTAACACTTTCTGTTTATTAAAAAACTGCTATGTCTACTGTGTTAGACTAACTGGGATATTGTATGTTGTTTTGGATAAAATGTCATTGTAAATGTATACAGGTATACTGCAGTTGTCTCTTGTATGTAGGTATTTTTGCATGTTCTAAATTATGTACTAAACGTGTTTCCTATAATTTTATTATTCATTTAACTTGACATACAATGCTTTTGTAATACTGTGACTGTAGAATATGTTGTTAATTTTACAGAAATTGGCTGAAAATGTTGCTGTTGTTTTTATGTATTTCTAAGTACTGTGCTGTTTTCTCTACTGTCCAGACATTTTAAACTGTAATATTTCTGGAAAATGAATGATTAAAATGTATATCTACAGACATTGTCTTTGTATTATGAATTTACAACATTTTTATGCAACATTTCTTGATTATTGTAGTTAATATCTGTATTTTAACAAAATTATTCCAGGTAGACATAAAATAGCTTCTAAATACCTTTTAATTTTTCTGTAAAAATAAGGATTAATCCTTTAAAAAATGTGTTTACTGCATTTTATATATATATTAAACCTTAAATTTATGGCAATTAACCTGAAAGTTGACTGTTTTTCTATGTAATTTAACATAATTTTTGTATATTATCAACAATCATATACTGTAATTTAATGAGTTTTGACCATAAAGTTTGTTCTGTATTTTTACAGTTTTTGCTTGTAATTTTGAGAAATGGTGATTTCCTGTAATTTAACGGAATATCTCTGGAATCCCTGCTGCCAGTCTTTTTGCCGTTTTTTTACAGGATTTTTTTTTACAGTGTACTCTTTCACAAATTTCTTCGGAAGAGGTGGGATTTAAAGCACTGATACCTGATGTGATCTACTTAAATTTCAAGTCTGTTAGACAGAGTACGAAACACACACTATGATTCTCCATTCTGTCATTCTGATTTCTGCCTTTGCATGTAAGTATTGAAGTGTTCTGTGATTTGCATCTATGTATCCCCTAATATTCTATTGCATTTTATGCTGACATGTCTAAACTAAAAATGTCTATTTAAAAAAAAAAGCTCAAAAGATTTGATCTCTTTTTGCAGATGTAACAAATGGAAATGAAATTAAACCAACCAAAACAGAGGAGTTTGCTAATGAGGGTTCAAGTGTTAAATTATCCTGCAGTTATTTATCTCCAGATACTCTTCACTGGTACCGTCAATATCCTGGATCAGCTCCTGAGTTCACTGTGCTCATCTTTGACAGTGAAAAACAAGCTCAGGAGTCTAATATAGATTCCAGATTTACTGCCAAAGTCACCAAAGACAAAGAAAACAATGTGGATCTGATTAGGAAGTTCCTGAGTGTTTGTATGACTCAGATCCTGAGTAACTGCAGAAACTCAGAGCATCACAATCATCACAACCCAGAGAACAGAAGAACATCAACAGAACTGATCTGACTTAGTAAACATGAACAGACACTTGGTACTCATTTTAATCATGACTTCAGGTAAAATACTCTTTTTGATGCCAAAGCTAAGGAAAAGAGATACTGTAATGTGACTGAATTTAACCCAAATATTATTTTCATGTTTGCAGGTGCAATGGCTGCAGATCAGATTGGGCCAAATAAGGGTGTAAATGTCATCAGTACAGAAGGAGAGTCTGTGACACTGAGCTGTTCATATGATACAAGCAGCAGATATGTTACACTTTACTGGTACAGACAGTATCCTAATACAGAACCTCAGTATTTAATATGGAAAGAGGCTCGGACTATAGTGGTACTGGGACCCCAGCTGATCCTCGCTTTCAGTCGACTGCATCAGAAACATCCACTGAACTCACTATTACTGGTGTAACTCTGTCAGATTCAGCTCTCTATTATTGTGCTCTAAGAGTTGGAGCCCAGTGATACAAAGTCTATGTGAAGCCGTACAAAAACTCAAATTCATTCTTTCCTTTGAAACTGAACCACATCAAAACCACAATCTGTTACACACATACTAATAAATTATGTGGAAACACCTGCGTCTGAGTGTGATAAGTATTTTTTTTCCAAACATGTAATGTTAAAAAAGAGATGTTTGTGTAAGCATTTTGACAATTACAGACTATTTTATTTAATTATTAATCATTAATTAAAAAAAAAAAAAAACAATTGTTTTTTCGGCAAAAACAGTTAGTATTCAGTATGCAAATATTTCAGGCACTGCCAAAATCTATTACATCAAATATATTTTACTGAGTAAATCAGTAAATGTGAACACAAGGTGGCAATCATTAAATTAACAAAGAAGACTTGAGCTGCAAATTTTAAGAATGGAACAAAGGATATAGACATTAAAGAAAATTACATGCACACTTAATTTTTTTTTTCTGTAACTTTGCCTCTAAGACACTGTGTCAAAAAAACAATGAATGAATAAATGTCTGAATGTATTCTTTGATGCACAACAAAAAACTCTTTGCCTTGACAGATCATGTAATTAGACAACTGGACTAACCAGCTGACCGCAAATGTTCCTTGAGTTATTCTGAAAAGCCTGAGCCAAAGTCTGTCATCAAATTATTTGGTTAAATTACCTCCCAGAACGTCTCACAAGATGTGTTGTGTTCCCAAACATCAGGCATCTGCCTCGGTACACAAGATAATTATAATTATTTTTCATCTTCCATTTTTATCATAGACATTTTAAAACAAGAAGATTCCCAGGAAGTGGCAAAATAAATCTCTTGAACATTTAAGACTCAGAGATATTTTTCAGGTCACTAATCATATTTGCTATTGACTGTTTATCTATTATCATTAAACATGCACTTTTAAATTCTGTTCTACACAGCTGCTGATAATATTATTGGTTCATTAATTGTATAATAGCACTGTTTGTATTTTTCTTGTCAAAATCATCTGCTTTATTAATAATCAAAATTAAAGTGCAGTTGCAAACAGCTTTCAGACAGCTTCAAAATGCAATTTCTTGCCGTTGCAAAAATCACTGCAAACCAATGAGAAGCAGCAGACGGTATCATTACACAGAAAGCAGGAAGTTCCAGTGTGTTTGAATGTGAAACTGCAGAGACTCACAGTAACACAGATCTACAGCTCAGAGCACAGACAACATTAATACACACCTGATCTGACCTAGTCAACATGGAAAAACACCTGCTTCTCATTTTAACTCTGACTTCAGGTACAATATGACTCTTTTTAATTTTATTTGAGTGGTATTCATGAGATAATTTGAGATAATTTTGTGTAATTTGGCTGACAAATTATTTTTTGTTTTGTTTGTTTTAGGTGTGATGACTGCAGACCAGATTAGGCCAAATAAAGATGCTTTTTTTGTAAAGGAAGAGGAGACTGTGGCCCTCAGCTGCTCATATGATACAAGCAGCAGTTATGTTTATCTATACTGGTATAGACAGTATCCCAATGGAGAACCTCAGTATTTAATATTTAGACCTGCTCGATCAGCTACTGCAAGTGGGAGTCCCGCTGATCCTCGTTTTCAGTCGACTACATCACGTACATCCACTGAACTCAGTATTACTGGTGTAACTCTGTCAGATTCAGCTCTCTATTATTGTGCTCTAAGAGTTGGAGCCCAGTGATACAAAGT
>NW_026129219.1:15164-34977 GCF_022985175.1 Labeo rohita
TGTCTTTGGCGACTTTGGCAGTGAATCTGGAATCTACATTAGACACCTGAGCTTTTTTTGCACTGTCTGAGATGAGCACAATGAACTCAGGAGCTGATCCAGGATACTGACGATACCAGTAAAGAGTAAATGCAGATGAATAACTGCAGGATAATTTAACACTTGAACCCTCATCAGCAAAATCCTCTGATTTGGTTGGTTTAATTTCTTTTCCATATGTTGCATCTGCAAATGTACATCAAATCTTTTATGAACTGGTATTTAGAATCTGTATTAATTTTAGGCATATCAGCATTAAATGCAATATACAACTAAAAGGAATACACTTCATACGTCATTTAGATGCAAAATGTAAACCATTTTAATACTTACATGCAAAGGCAGAAAGCAGAATGACAGAATGGAGAATCATTGTGTGTGTTTCTTATCATATCATGTTGTACCCTCTTGTGGTTCTTTACTAACTAAAGTTAAATTTAAACTTAAAGTTAAACTTTAAGTTTTTTGTTTAGATTATCTGTTTGGATGTGCATCTTATGCACACAGAATGAATTTAGGTTTGCTGTTTATTTTTGTTATTTATTCAAGGGTCATTTGTTCACTGTGTGAAAAATAAACTGCATTTAGTATGGTTCTAAAAAAAATTGTTTAATTCTAAATAAATAAATAAATAAAACCAGAATCTGCAATAAGAATCCTGGTCATTCCAGTTTTGTGGAAACATGGGAGCTTTATGCAGATCTGTATATTTTAACAGAACTCTTACTGTATAGTCTGAAAATCTGATAAGGTTCAGAGTTACACCAGTAATACTGAGTTCAGTGGATGTTTCTGATGTAGTCGACTGAAAACGAGAATCAATGGGCCTCCCAGTTACAGTAGCTGATCGAGCAGGTCTAAATATTAAATACTGAGGTTCTCCATTAGGATACTGTCTATACCAGTACAGATAAACATAACTGCCTTTTGTCTCATATGTGCAGCTGAGGGCCACAGTCTCCTCTTCCATTATGACAGTTGCTTCTTTATTTGGCCCAATCTGATCTGCAGTCATCACACCTAAAACAAATAAATAAATAAAAAATATTTGTTATTCAATTTATACAAAATGATGTCAACATCTTGTTAACATCAAAGAGTCATAATGTACCTGAAGTCAGAATTAAAATGAGAAACAGGTGTTTTTCCATGTTGATTAGGTCAGATCAGGTGTGTATTAATGTTGTCTGTGCTCTGAGCTGTAGATCTGTGTTACTGAGTCTCTGCAGTTTCAGACACAAACACACTTCCTGCTTTCTGTGTGATGATACCGTCTTTTGCTCTGCCATTGGTTAGAGGTAAGCTTTTGCAGCTGCAAGAAATTACATTTTGAAGCTGTCTGAAATGTTGTTTATTTCCTCCCTACTTTAATTTTGGTCTGCACATCAGCTCATCATTTCTGACAATATATTTATTGTGCTTTTTGCCATGACAGGAACAGTCGCTTGTAGTAGAGCTGCCTGTTTCTGAATGAAAGTGTGGCACCTGATGTTTGGGAACACAACACATCTTGTGAGATGTTCTGGAAGGTAATTTAACCAAATCATTGGATGACAGACTTTGGCTCAGGCATTTCAGAATAACTCAAGGAATATTTGTGGTCGGCTGGTTAGTCCTGTTGTCTAATTACATGATCTGTCGAGGCAAAGAGTTTTTTGTTGTGCATCAAAGAATACATTCAGACATTTATTCATTCATTGTTTTGACACTGTGTCTTAGAGGCAAAGTTACAGAAAAAAAAATGTGCATGTCATTTTCTTTAATGTCTATATCCTTTGTTCCATTCTTAAATTTTGCAGCTCATGTGTATCAAGTCTTCTTTGTGAATTTAATGATTGCCACCTTGTGTTCACATTTACTGATTTACTCAATAAAATATATTTGATGTAATAGATTTTGGCAGTGCCTGAAATATTTGCATACTGAAAATTAACTGTTTTTGCCCCAGAAGGAACCTCACGTTTTTTTTTAATGATGTTTTGAATTTACTATGTAGTCTGTAATTGTCAAAATGCTTACACAAACATCTCTTTTTTAACATTACATATTTGGGAAAAAAAAAATATCATACTCACACTCAGATGCAGGTGTTTCCACATAATTTATTAGTATGTTTGTATAACAGATTGTGGGTTTGATGTGGTTTGAGATCAAAGTGAAAAATGAATTTGAGTTTTTGTACGGCTTCACATAGACTTTGTATCACTGGGCTCCAACTCTTAGAGCACAATAATAGAGAGCTGAATCTGACAGAGTTACACCAGTAATAGTGAGTTCAGCTGGGGTCCCAGTACTACTATAGTACAGAGCCTCTTTCCATATTAAATACTGAGGTTCTGTATTAGGATACTGTCTGTACCAATAAAGTGTAACATATCTGCTGCTTGTATCATATGAGCAGCTCAGTGTCACAGACTCTCCTTCTGTACTGATGACATTTGCACCCTTATTTGGCCCAATCTGATCTGCAGCCATTGCACCTGCAAACATAAACATAATACTTTTAGGTTAAATTCAGTCACATTACAGTATCTCTTTTCCTTAGCTTTGGCATCAAAGAGTATTTTACCTGAAGTCATTATTAAAATTAGTACCAAGTGTCTGTTCATGTTTAAGTCAGATCAGTTCTGTTGATGTTCTTCTGTTCTGTGGGTTGTGATGATTGTGATGCTCTGAGTTTCTGCAGTTACTCAGGATCTGAGTCATACAAACACTCAGGAACTTCCTGCTCTCTGTTAAAATGATGCTGTTTGGCATTTTACAGTTCAGCAAAAAACAGCAATATAATATAGAAACAGAACCAAATATTGGAGGAATAGCAAAAAATCTTACCAAGAACAACTGTGAAGATTGATAGAACCTCAACCAGGTTATTTTTCTTTTCTTTTCTTTAATTCTGGGTTTGTACATAGTTATTATATATCATTTTAAACATGTGAATGTATTTTGTCTAAGTTGGCAATTTGAGAATGTAATTCTTTTGATTGTTATGTGCTCCAGTCTGATTGGTAGAAGGTAGAGTTATAGTTATGTCAGGTTTTTGTACAGTGTTCTTGTGTTTCCTGTCACTGTGGGCTGCAGAGCGCAGTAATACAGAGCAGAGTCTGATACAGCAGCAGAAGAAATAATCAGATCCACATTGTTTTCTTTGTCTTTGGTGACTTTGGCAGTAAATCTGGAATCTACATTAGACTCCTGAGCTTGTTTTTCAGTGTCAAAGATGAGCACAATGAACTCAGGAGCTGATCCAGGATACTGACGGTACCAGTGAAGATAGTCTGCAGATGAATAACTGCAGGATAATTTAACACTTGAACCCTCATCAGCAAACACCTCTGTTTTGGTTGGTTTAATTTCATTTCCATTTGTTACATCTGCAAAAAGAGATCAAATCTTTTATGAACTGTTTTTTTTAAATAGACATTTTTAGTTTAGACATGTCAGCATAAAATGCAATATATAGAATATTAGGGGATACATAGATGCAAATCACAGAACACTTCAATACTTACATGCAAAGGCAGAAATCAGAATGACAGAATGGAGAATCATAGTGTCATACTCTCTCTAACAGACTTGAAGTTTAAGTAGATCACATCAGGTATCAGTGCTTTAAATCCCACCTCTTCCAAAGAACTTTGTGAAAGAGTAGATCAGATCTGTTTCATGTTCATAGTCATCAACAGTGTCATCACTGTTTATATTTTGCACAGTACCCTCTTGTGGTTCCTTACTAACTCTTGTATGATATAAATCCTCAGATCTCAATATACAGAATTTGATCTGGACTAATTCCTCATACTTGTTAAAATTCTTAACATTCATAAAATAGATTATCAGAGAGGATTTTCTGTTTAGAATTTAGGTTTGCAGTTTATTTTTGGTGGTACTAAACACTTATTCAGTTAGCACAGTTGTACAACTGACAACAGTCACCAAAAGTGACAGGAATATGGTTAAAACATCCTTTATAATAGTGTGTATAAAGATTACATAATGTAACATACAGTCAAGTCAGGTGGTCAGTGGGTTAGAGTATAATTTCAGTATAATCCAAATTGATCAACACTTTTGAAAGGGATTATTTATTTACTGTCAGTAATTTATCAGTGGGAAATATAAACTGCATTTAGTGTAGTTAAAAAATGAATATTTACTGTTTTGGGGGAGAAATTGAATTCTTTGAAATGTGTTTAAACTTTTATTTATTTATTTATTTATTTTTTAATGCAAATGACAGGTGATAAAAATCCTGGTATCTTTTTTTAATTGTTAATTATATTTATGCATTTGTTGTCAGTGTCAGAGAGTGGTGTTTTTGTATGAGTGTTGAGTGTGTTTCAGTCACTGTGGGCTTCAGAGCACAGTAGTACACAGCAGAGTCAGACACACGCACATCCTGGATTGTCAGTGGAACACAGACTTGCATTAAATCTTTTCTTGAACTCTTCTTCATCATTTCCAAAAGTAGCAACTCTGTTCAGCATGTACTTTGGGAATCCATTTACTTTTTGCTGGTACCAGAAGAGAGTTGGGCCTGAATTAGTGGTTGTATATGAACAATTGATTATTACAGCTGCACCTTCATCTGCTGTTTGAACTGTCATATTCTGGTGGACATCATCCTCAGATTTACACTCTTAGAATTTAGAAAACCATTTGCCAGTTGAGTTATTTTAATCATTCTCAAATTAACATTTAAGAAAAGTGTTTAAAATCTATTTACCCAAGAAATATGAGATAAACAACATGAAATATGTTTGCCAGTGTGCCATCATAATATTATATAATATGCTGTGCTAATATGCTGTGCTAAATTAAACTCAACTGAATGAACACATCAATGAATGAACAGTAGAACAGCAGTTGAACTGCTAACGTTACATCAGCGAGGACTATGAACGTGCATGAGTTATTTTATTTAAGCTGTTATTACAATTTTTCGTTTTTGATGTGTCTGAATTCAAGCATTTCAGTGCGCTTAAACAGATCACCTTTTACAGCAGATGTAATTCACAAACAACGGACAGCTTTGACCTAAATATGATTTTCAGTTATAATAATTAATACGAAACAGAGATGCTCACAAGTCTCTGAGCTAGAGTCCAAGTCAAGTCTCAAGTCTCTGAGCTAGAGTCCAAGTCAAGTCTCAAGTCTTTCAGCTAGAGTCCAAGTCAAGTCTCAAGTCTCTTTATTATATTAAGTCTCTGGTTATAATAAGTGTTGCATCACGTACAGCGACCCATCCAACACTGCATAGCTATATATAAGGAACTCAAAGCATGTAATATGTTATAATGACTCCTTTATCTATTAGCATACAGTATCAGCTTTGATTTTGGTATATAATCAGTGTAAACAGGCTATTGCAACATGACAAAAACACCAAGAATGCTTTACTTTTAAGTTAATATCTGTATTTTGCCTTGTAGCATGAACACACAGTACAGTACAGACCAAAAATTAAGAAAGACCAAATATGGTCAAACATCACATTGTGCTCCTAATTTAAAAAAAATAGTAGCACAATCAAAATTTTAGCACATTCTAAACAATAATCCAAAAATCTGATAAAAAATTTGCCTTCCCCTTATGAGGTGATATTTGACTCCTTAAAGTGATTTACAAGGGAATTTAACTTTTGTTTTTACCTTTTCATATGTTTAATGAGGCTCAGAGGTGGCAGAAGTGCAATCATATTCCTAAATTCATTGTTGAGATTAATGTTTTAAATCAAATTGTTTTAATACAGAAATGTTAAATGATTTAAATAACTGCCAGCAGGTGGCGGCAAGAGACTGATTTAATTACTGAATCATATCATTCATTTGATTCGTTCGAACTGCTGCTTCATTTAGGAATAAAGAGTGACTGTCTTTATGAATGAGAAATTGAATCATTTCACTAGATTCGTTTTAAAAACGAGTTCATTCATAAACGAAACACCGCTGTGTTTGAATGGAGATGCGCAGCGGCTCAGTTGTGACTTGTTTCAGACTACTTCTGACGACGAAATAGAGCAAAATCAGGCAACAGTGTTACAGTCAGACAATGAAAGTCACTTAATAATAACATCTTGTTTATTTAACTGCTGTATTAAATCAGTATCTCATTTACAAACTCCCTTAAAATTAGTAAAAGCTTAGTTCGCGATATCACAAAGCTCTATTATAATCAATGACGCTGTCTATACTGAATCTTTTATCCTCATATCACATATTTTGCATTGAGCACTTCTTCTGTTTGGGCCGTCTTGTTTGAAGTTTTAAAATCCAAAGCTAACGATGAATGGCACAGCAGTCGACATGTTTGTTCGTTGTCCTCTCATGTGTGGCGGCCGCGCCTAAAATAAAAAAATAAAAATGTGTGGCCGCGCCCGCGCGCAGCAGATACACGTCGCGTGTTACATGGGCAGGTTATAGGTAATGGAGGGAGTTGAATAACAGCGAGCTCATCAGTTGTTTCCAAAAAAAAAACATTGTTCACGAGTCCCGCAGCTCGAGTCCGAGTCGAGTCTGAAGTCTTTCGAGGACGAGTCTCAAGTCGAGTCTGAAGTCACTGTGTGTGCGACTTAAGTCGCACTCGAGTCCGAGTCTCAAACTCGAGTCCCCATCTCTGATACGAAAATTCGACCTTGGTAACTTACTTTTCGCAGCATCGGTCGCGCGCACAAAAGATCTCCCGGTTTTTACTTGTGAATTCATTTGACTGGAGACTCGCTCTAAACGGATCACTTGAATCAATGAGTTGTCGATTCGAGAACAGCTGCAATCGGATCATTCCAATTCGTGAATGAATCGTTTGGTGCGATTGGGGAATCAGTTTAACAGGTTCATTGAAAAGAATCAGTTTGTTCATGAATCAGACACCGCTTGTGCGTCTCAGAGCACGTGATATATTATAAGGAGTAACGATAAGTTTATGAAATGTAGTAAAGTAAAAAGTACGATATTACGCTTTGGAATGTAGTGAAGTAAAAATGAAAGTTACTCAAAATAAAACTACTCCAGTAAAGTACAGATACTTGAAAAATGTACTTAAGTACAGTAACGAATTACAACTACTTTGTTACTGTCCACCACTGCCCTTTTGTTGCTTCAGTCTCTCTGTGCTGAAGTTACACTGAACACATTTACAAACAGAAGGAGTCTGACTATACCACAGTATCTGAATACACTGCTTGAGTGAAAGAAATTGATTTGTTTTGACAATGAACTCTCACAGTATTGTAGAATATTTTTTTCATAAGGTTCAGCCTTATGTAAGAATTTGAGTAGTGATGCCTCCTTGTGGTGAGTTGCTGAAATTAGTTGCTGAAATGTCTACTTTTAAATGAAGTAAGTTTAATCGAAAACACATATTCTGTGTGTAAGTAATCCGTATGAAACCAATACCATGTCCTGTTTTTCCCATCTGAGCTCATTACCGCTAATTAGATCACGCCACGCTCTGTGCGGCCCTATTGTGATTACAAACATCCACGTGAAAGACGCGCGAAATGACCACCCACATCAACTCGTAAACAAAGCAGCAACGTGTTTGTGTCGGATACTTTCGTTTTTGGAAGAAAGCGCTGAGAGGAAAAAGCCTTGTATTTACTCCAGATGAGGACGCGCTGAGAGGAACAGGCTGAGCTTGTTTATCTCACAAACAGAACACGAGCGCGGATCTCGTATACAGTGTAAGTAATGTTTCTTATTGGCATTAGATAATGTGTTGTTGAGACATAAACTTGAACGCATTTACTAGTTGGACTTTTTTTCCAAAACTATAATTCCTGACTAAAATATGTGAAATGGAGTGCAACATTTTGAAATATCATAGGCAACTTTTCAATGCATCTGTAAGGCGTCAGGAATGTTTTATGTTTCATAAACAAATTGACATTAAAGTAGGGCTAATGTTTAGACGATATAAAAGTAATGTATAAGAATGCTTAGACCAGTCTTTACTGTTGAATACTCTGTCTGCAAATATCTGCTCAAACGTGTACATAATGTGCTTAATAATAATTTAGTTTCTCAGATGTTGTTTTTATACTGTATAATAATAAATACAAAGCATGTGTGCATATGATAGCTATAAAAATCACATGGGCAATATTAGTGATTGCTAATGTAACAATATTGCTCCAGGCCTATCAACATGTGCACTGATTTATTCATTTATTTGTGTTAGTGACTAGATACCTATATGAATATTTTTTGGGATAGAACTAATGTTTTTATTTAGCAAGGATGCTTTAAATTGCTCCTGATATTAACATGCTCACATATGTTTTTTGTTTTGCTTTAGTTGTTTGTGATCTGATACCTGCACAACAGATGAATCCTGCAAACTTTTCCTCTGAGAGCACTGTACCAACATCAGATCTTCAGCTACACTGATATTCTATTGGTAAAACAAGTTTCTTGACTACTGATGATGAGTTTTGCAAGCACTTAAATATCAGGTATGATTTGCTCGTGCTACTTGTTGAACAGAATTCAGAAAACAGTTTTCAGGAATTACATACCATCTGTTCACATCTCTGTGGTTAGATCAGTGTGCTTAATAATGTGTCTTTGACCTTCATAATGTATGTTTATCTTATACTGTGTTGTTAATAAAATACAGATAATCTAAAACCCCAATCTCTGAATCTTCTCACATTGTTTCTTACCTGACAGTCACAGTCTCCTTGATGGGCCATTAGAGGAGGGCCTTTTGTCTCTCAGGTGTGAATCACTAAATATTCAATGGCCATTGTCACTTCCCTCGCATATTCCCTTTCGATCACAAAACATGTCTTAGAACATTTAAATAAGTATATTGTTTTTTGTAAACGACTGAACAAGATGATTTTCACATCATTTTGTAGAAAAAAACTCTAGCCTACCACATCCAGTTCTCAAAAGTCTTATGCACAAATGTTCTGAATGCTTTTCTTGGTCTTATTTCAGTGACTTAAAAAAATTGATTTTCACTAACCACGTATAAATGTTGTTTTCTCAAAAGCACAAACATGTACATTCATGTTGCTTACATATTATTGTAGCCCAGTTTGTGCTGATTACAGTGTAGTATCCAGACTTTAGCCATTAATATGTTTTTAAGATACTGAAAAAAACACAAATGTCAGGGCATGTCAAAACTTCACCAGGGCCCCAAAACAGCCTCAGACCCCAGAGGGTTAAATTAAATTGGTCATTCTGACAAAATTCACAAACAGTGCAACAAATGTTAGAATTAATTAAATATAATAAAGAAGTAGAATGACATTTATTGGATGTGTTAGTTTGCATCAAAGGAAGAGTCTTACTTTGAGAGTAAATCTTTCTTTAAGAGATTCAGACAGACATACAAGGATTTTGCAGAGGAGATATTGATGATGATAATGTGATGTTTAGAAAAGTCTTTCAAAATAGTTGTGATGTCCTTTAATTTAAGAAATATTCTATTATATTGTGTTTTTTGTTCATTACCATTTCCGTAACCACACACAGGTGTTTCCACAAGTTTAATTATATTGTGTGAATTTTAGATTGTGGGTTTGATGTGGTTTAAGATCAAAGGAAAAAATGAATTTGAGTTTTTGTACGGCTTCACATAGACTTTGTATCACTGTGCTCTTAGAGCACAATAATAGAGAGCTGAATCTGACAGAGTTACACCAGTGATAGTGAGTTCACTGGATGATTGTGATGAAGTCATCTGAAAACGAGGATCAGAGGGACTCCCACTCCCACCAGTTGAATACTTGTATATTAAATACTGAGGTTCTCCATTAGGATACTGTCTGTACCAGTACAGATAAACAGAACTGCTGCTTGTATATGAGCAGCTTAGGGCTACAGTCTCCTCTTCCTGTATGACAATTTCTTCTTTATTTGGCCTAATCTGGTCTGCAGTCATCACACCTAAATCAAATCAGTAAAAATTATTTGTTATTCTAGTTATACAGAAGTATGTCAACACATCTCATTAACACCACTGTGATAAAAATAAAAAGTCAAAAATCTACCTGAAGTCAGAATTAAAATGAAAAATAGGTGTTTTTCCATGTTGCCAGATCAGGTGTGTATTAATGTTGTTTGTGCTCTGAGCTGTAGATCTGTGTTACTGTGAGACTGCAGTTTCACACTTCCTGCTTTCTGTGTGATGATACCGTCATTTGTTCTGCCATTGGTTAGAGGAAAGCCTTTGCAACTGCAAGAAATTACATTTGTACTATTTTGAAACAGCCTAAAACATTTTTCCCCCTCCTTAAGATAAATTGTATTCCTCTTACTTTGGATAACAGTGTCCACTAAATGAGTAAATGTTAAAGTAAATATATTTATTTAGCATATGCTTTTGTCTAAGAAAAATATAAATATATTTATTTCCAGATTCAGGTCACCAATGCATACATGTATGTATTTAAATCTGAAGAGTTAAGGAGCTAATCTTCAAATATTTTTGATTGTTGTCATGCTTTGAGGTTCATGTGAATTTTTCTATGATTTTACCACTAACTCTCTGCAGAGGGGCTCTGGCACAAACGTTATTTTCTTTCTATATGTAGCTCTGGTTTTGTATGAGTGTTGAGTGTTTCAGTCACTGTGGACTTCAGAGCACAGTAGTACACAGCAGAGTCAGACACATGCAGATCTTTGATCGTCAGTGGAACTGTTCTTGATGATTCCAGTGTTGCAAAAAATCTCTCTTTAAATTCATCCTCAGTAGCTCCTTTATCAATTGTAAATTCACTCAGCATGAATGTTGGTGCTCTGTTTGGTGGACCTATTTGGTTTGTACCAGAAGATGTATGCATTTGTAGTTGTGGTAGAATAATTTCACTGTAGAGTGACTGGATTTCCTTTATTTGCAGTCCTTTCTCCTGAAAGCTGTTCAACTCTGTCTTGCCCCCAGCACACTGAAAATAGATTAAATTATTTATAATATACATACAATATATAACTAAAACAATATCTGTGAAATGTGATACATATTGATCTTTCTTACCAAAGTTCTTTGCTAAGAAGAAAAGTTTAATAATCATTGTTTTTTCCATTGTTGAGATTAATGTTTTGACATGTGTTGAATGAATGTTTCTCTCTTAATACTGTAGCTCTCTGTTTCCTCTGTGCTGCTACTCTCTTGATATTTCAAGTTTTCAAGGTTTAAACTTTCACAACAATGTTGATGCACTGTTGAAGGATGCTGCCCCCAGTGCTGAATTTGTGTTTCTAACAGATTAATTTTGAATTCTATTCTGAATAAAAGTGAGGCATAGCTGTGTTTCCATCTCAAGCTGTGAATTTAACTTTTATGAAAATCTGGAATATTGCATACATAATTAACAATTACAGGACTGCTTCCATCCCATGTGTTCAAGGGAACAAAATCGCCACTTCCTGGGAAGCTGCCACAAAAATGTCTATAATAAAAATGGAAGATGAAAAATAATTATCTTGCCTTCCACTGCGGATGCCTGCAGTTTGGGACACATCTTGTAAGACGTTCTGGGAGGTAATTTAACCAGATCATTTGATGGCTTTCGGAATAACTCAAAAAACATTTGTTGAAATGCAATGAAATCATTTGGCTGGTTAGTCCAATTGTCTAATTACATGATCTGTTGAGGAAAAGAGTTTTTTGTTGTGCATAAAAGAATACATTTAGCCATTTATACAGCCACTTTGACATTGTGTCTTAGTTACAGAAAGTTAAAGAAAGTTACAAACTAACTGTTTTTGCCCCAGAAGGAACCTCAGGGGGTTTTATTTATGATGTCTTGAACTTACTACGTAGTCTGCAAGTGTCAAAATGCTTACACAAACATCTCTTTTTTTAACATTACATATTCAGAAAAATAAATCTTGTCAAACTCAGATGCAGGTGTTTTATCACGTAATTTATCAGTTTGTGTGAATCACAGATTGTGGGTTTGATGTGGTTCAGTTTCAAAGAGAAGAATGAATTTGAGTTTTTGTACGGCTTCACATAGACTTTGTATCACTGGGCTCCAACTCTTAGAGCACAATAATAGAGAGCTGAATCTGACAGAATTACACCAGTAATACTGAGTTCAGTGGATGTTTCTGATGTAGTCGACTGAAAGCGAGGATCAGAGGGGTCCCAGTACCACTATAGTCACGAGCATCTTTCCACATTAAATACTGAGGTTCTTTATTAGGATACTGTCTGTACCAGTAAAGTGTAACATAATTGCTGCTTGTATCATATGAGCAACTCAGTGTTACAGACTCTCCTTCTGTACTGATGACATTTGCATCCTTATTTGGCCCAATCTGGTCTGCAGCCGTTGAACCTGCAAACATTAAAATAAATATCTGGGTTAAATTCAGTCATATTACAGTATCTGTTTTCCTTAGCTTTGACATCAAAGATTATTTTACCTGAAGTCATGGTTAAAATGATTACCAAGTGTCTGTTTATGTCAAGTAAAAAACAACAACAATATAATATAGAAACAAATATTTGAAAAGTAGCAAATAATCTAACCAAAAGCAACTGTGAAGATTGATTGAACTGCAAACAGATTATTTCTTTTCTTTTCTTTTCTTTTCTTTTCTTTTTTTCTTTCATTTTCTTTTTGGTTTTTACATAATTATTATTATATGTTATTTTAAACATTTGAATGTTTTTGTTTTTTTTTTTTTCTCAGTGTTTGGGTTGGCAATTTGGAAATGTGATTCGTTTGATTCTTATGTGCTCCAGTCTAATTAGTAGATCCACATGGTTTTCTTTATTTTTGGTGACATTGGCAGTGAATCTGGAATCTACATTAGGCTCATGAGCTTGTTTTGCAATGTCTTAGATGAGCACACTGAACTCAGGAGCTGATCCAGGATTCTGACGGTACCAGTGAAGATAGTTAATTAATTTAATACCTGAACCCTCGTCATCAAACTCCTCTGTTTTGATTGGTTTAATTTTATTTCCATGTGTTGCATCTGTAAAAAGAGATCAAATATTTTATGAGCTGGTATTTAAATATATTTTTTTTAGACATGTCAGTGTAAAATGCAGTATATAGAATATTAGGGGATACATAGATGCAAATCACAGAACACTTCAATACTTACATGCAAATGCAGAAAGCAGAATGACAGAATGAAGAATCATTGTGTGTGTTTCTTCTCACTCTAACAGATCTGAAGTTTAAGAAGGTCACATCAGATATCAGTGCGTTAAACCCCACCTCTTCCAGAGAGCTCTGTGAAAGAGCAGATTAGATCATTGTTCATATTCATAGTCATCAACTATAACTATTGTGTCATAACTATTTATGACGATATATTGCACAGTACTCTTGTGGTTCCTTACTAATTCTGTCATATGATATAAATCCTTAGATTTCAATATACAGAATTTGATCTGGACTACTTCCTCATACTTGTTACAGTTCTTAAAATTCATAAACTAGATTATCAGAAGGGGTTATGTGTTTAGAATTAAGGTTTGCAGTTTATTTTCAGTGGTACTAAATACTTAGTTTAGCACAGTACAACTGACAACAGTCACCAAAAGTGACAGGAATATGGTTAAAACATCCTTTATAATAGTGTGTATTACGATCAGTATAATGTAACACAGTCAAATCAGGTGGTCAGTGGGTTAGAGTATAATTTCAGTATAATCCAAATTGATCAACACATTTGAAAGGAATTATTTATTTACTGTCAGTAATTTATCAGAAATTTAAACCGCATTTAGTGTAGTTAAAAACATTTAAAAATTAATATGCTGAATTTGGGGGAAAATGGATTCTTTGAAATGTGAAATGTGTTTATTCTTTGATTATCTATTCATTTATTTTTTAAAGCAAATGACAGGTGATAAAAATCCCGGTCATTCCAATTTTGTGGAAATATGGGAGCTTTATGCAAATTTGTGAACAAAGATTTCAAGTGTGCTTGGTTATTTTATCCGCTGAATTGTGTCTCCCTGAGCTTTTGTATGAGTGTTGAGTGTGTTTCAGTCACTGTGGGCTGCAGAGCACAGTAGTACACAGCAGAGTCAGACACACGCAGATTCTTGATCATTAGTAGAACTGTTCTAAATTGTCCAGCGTTGCAGAAAATCTCTCTTTAAATTCATCCTCAGTAGTTCCTTTACCAACTGTAAATTCACTCAGAATGATGATGATCTGTTTGGTAGTTGCTTGTACCAGTAAATATATGTATTAGTAGAATAACTGCTGGCAGAGTAATTGCACAGTAGAGTAACTTGAGCTGATTCACTGGCAGTCATTTCTCTTGAGGGTTGCTCAACTTTGTCTTGTCCTCAGCACACTGGAAAATAGATTTACTCTTTATTCATGTGCTTACATTGAGTATCTCACACAGATAACCAGTGTTGGGGCTAGTTAAAAAAAAACAAATATATTACATATTACATATTACTCTCAAAAATAGTAATGCCTTACTTTACTTTATTACTCCCTGGAGAAAGTAACTAGTTATATTACTAGTTATATTACTAGTTACATTTTTTGCATTTAATTACTCTATAATTGCCTGAGATGCATCAGATGGAGGGAAATTATACAAAAGAGGAGTTATTCTTTAACACATCTTTATTACGCCAACAACTGGAATATGTTTTTTCGATTCACAAGTGGACAATGGAGACACAGTCGTTTACATCTGACACGTTTTAATCCATCTCTTCTGTCCAACTTAGAATTTCTGACCACATTCCTGCATTTACATACATTACAAACTAACTGACAGGCGTCTCTCCTGTATGACTTCATGTGATTCTCTTCAGACATTAGAACTGTACATGAATTATGAGCTTCTAGAACGTTTGACCTCCTAACTGAAGATCTTTTTTTATACAAATATAAACAAAAACAGTATAAATAAAAATAGTCTAAACAAAAGAATAGCTGTATTAAGTGCAAACAATAGTGCAGCCATAATCAAAGTAGGCTAGGCTACTCTCTCAATGTTCAAGTGTGCAAATAGAGACCAATTTTTTTAAGCCTGATACAGAGCTATAGTGATCCCTACACAACCTATTATAGGATACATACAAATAACAACATATATATGTTATGTAGCCTGATTTGCCCACTGTGGAACCGCTCTCTAAAGGCATTCTAAAATTGCTTTTGAAGGCGTGTGCCGTTTAACTTTTTACTTCGTTTTAAGGATCGTGCGAACTCAATCACGCCTCCCATTACCATAAAAATAGAGAGTAGGATTTAACAAACAATTTGAAAGTTGTTGGGACACAAACTTGATTTTGAAAAGTGGATGTGGTCAAAAGTGGACAAGCTGAAAACGTTTTACACCCCATTTACACCTGTACTTAGCATTGTCCACTTGTGATCAGATCGACGCATCAGAAAACGCATGTTAATACCAGGTGAAACAGGGCCTCTAATTCTTGCACAGTACCTCTCTCTGGTCAATGTCAGTAATCAAATCAAATCCAAATCCAAAAAACCATTTTCAGTTAACTACTAGACTGAAAAAAGTAATATTATTACAGTAACAGAGTACACAACACTGCAGATAACATGTTAATGATAAATAATATTCTTACCAAATCCATGAGCTGTAAAGAAAAGAGTAAATAATCATTCACTTTGCCATTGCTGCTTTAAGTTAAAAAGGGAGCATAATTTCTAGAATCTTTCTAGAAGTGTTTTCTTCTTAATGTATAATCTGTGTTTCTTTTTATGTTTCAGATTCTTCATTAAGTTCAGCATTATATATAATTTGAGGAATTATGCCTCCTTGTGGTGAGTTTAAATTTTTTGCTGAGCTGAACAAATAAGAAATAATGTACATCCAGACGGTTGATATTGCAGAATAAAAATTCGCCATTGCTTATAACAAAAGTTGTTATTGGAGAATAACACACCTTGGAATGTAGTGAACGACCAACAAGAATCCAGTCATGTAATAATTTAAATTAAATTCAGTTGTAACTCATTCTGACATAATTCACAAACAGTGTAACTAATGTCAGAATCAATTAATCAGAATACATAAGAATTAAAATTAGCACATATTGGATGTATTAGTTTGCACTGTATGAAGAATTTGACTCTCAGTGGAAAACTTTCTTGAAGAGTGTTTTGATGTACTGTAATGTATTGTAAGGAAGTATTCTGGTATATCATGTTTCCTTTTCATTACCCTTTCAGTAACCACACACAGGTGTTTCCACATTTGTAATTATATTGTGTGAATTATAGATTGTGGGTTTGATGTGGCTTGACATCAAAGTGAAAAATGAATTTGAGTTTTTGTACGGCTTCACATAGACTTTGTATCACTGGGCTCGCTCTCTTAGAGCACAATAATAGAGAGCTGAATCTGACAGAGTTACACCAGTAATAGTGAGTTCACTGGATGTTTGTGATTCAGTCAACTGAAACCTTCCACTACTTGATTGTGAAGAATATATTAAATACTGAAGCTCTTCATTAGGATACTGTCTGTACCAATACAAATCTACAGAACTGCTGCTTGTATATGAGCAGCTGAGGGTCACAGTCTGATCTTCTTTTATGACAAAAGCATCTTTATTTGGTGTAATCTGGTCTGCAGTCATCACACCTAAATAAACAAACAAAAAATATTTTTCAGCCAAATTACACAAAATTATCTCAAATTATTTCATGAATACCTATGTAAAAAAAAAAAAAAAAAAAACAGGGTCATATTGTACCTGATGTCAAAATCAAAATGAGAAGCAGGTGTTTTTCCATGTTGACTAGGTCAGATCAGGTGTGTATTAATGTTGTCTGTGCTCTGAGCTGTAGATCTGTGTTACTGTGAGTCTTTGCTCACACTCAAACACACTGGAACTTCCTGCTTTCTGTGTGATGACACTGTCTACTTTTTTGTTTTTTTTTTTTCTGCGTTGCTTAGAAGAAAGCTTTTGCAACTGCAGAAAAGTATATTATTAATTAAGCAGATGATCTTGAAGAAAAATACAAACATGAATGATTAATGAACCAATAATATTATCAGTGCTATTATACAATTAGAGCAGAGGTATGTATAATGATAACAGATACCACAGTCGATATCACAAATATGATTAGTGACCTGAAAAAATACTCCTGATTTTAAGATAATTTTCACATTTTTTTGCAGTGTACACTTATAATCTATTTATAATACAGGTAGATTTATGGAATAAAATAGCTGAACTTTATCTGTGTCAGGTTTTTGTACAGTGTTCTTGTGTTTCCTGTGACTGTGGGCCTCAGAGCACAGTAGTACAGAGCAGAGTCTGATACAGCAGTAGAGGAGATGATCAGATCCACATGTTTGATTTCTTTCGTAGCTTGTTTTTCTTTCCTGAGCTTAGTAGTGAACCTGGAATCTATATCAGATGTCTTATTCTTGATTTCACACTCTCCATTATAAACACAAGGAATTGAGGAGCTGATCCAGGATACTGACGGAACCATTGAAGTGATTGTGCAGAGGAATAACTGTAGGATAAAGTAACAGTTGAACCCACTGCAGCAGATTCCTCAGTGTTGTCTGGTGTGATTTCATCTCCAAAACTCACACCTGCAAAAGAGTGATTGAAGCTGATTGATTACAATGATTAATGATTTTGAAATTATATACATACAATAAATAAATACTATATATACAAGTAATGTGTATTGCTACATTGGCATTGTGGTAATAATATATTAAGGATGTAATGCTTTACATTTCAATTAAATGAACATAATTTTTGCATTTTGTAGCAGATGCATGCAAAACATACACAAATGCACTTACATGTCAAAGCAAAGAGCAGAATGACTGAATAAAGTATCATTGTGCACATGTGTGTCGCTACAGCAGGACTGAGCTTTCTGACAGTCTAGCAAATGTAACAAGATGATCTCAGATCTATATACTAAACTAATGCTCTTTCATCCTCTTATAGTTTGATGCCAAATTGGAAAAAATAGCTGAACTTTATCTGTGTCAGGTTTTTGTACAGTGTTTTTTGTGTTTCCTGTCACTGTGGGCCTCAGAGCACAGTAGTACAGAGCAGAGTCTGATACAGCAGCAGAGGAGATGATCAGATCCACATGGTTTTCTTTGTCTTTGGTGACTTTGGCAGTGAATCTGGAATCTACATTAGACTCCTGAGCTTGTTTTTCAGTGTCAAAGATGAGCACAATGAACTCAGGAGCTGATCCAGGATACTGACGATACCAGTAAAGAGTATCTGCAGATAAATAACTGTAGGATAATTTAACACTTGAACCCTCATCAGCAAACACCTCTGTTTTGGTTGGTTTAATTTCATTTCCATATGTTGCATCTGCAAAAAGAGATTAAATCTTTTATGAACCGGTTTTTAAATAGACATTTTTAGTTTAGACATGTCAGCATAAAATGCAGTATATAAAATATTAAGGGATGCATAGATGCAAATCACAGAACATTTCAATACTTACATGCAAATACAGAAAGGAGAATGACCAAATGGAGAATCATTGTGTGTTTATTATTCTCTCTCCAAAAGACTTGAAGTTTAGAAGATCACATCTGGTATCAGTGCTTTAAACCCCACCTCTTCCAGAGAACTCTGTGAAAGAGCAGATCATTTTCATGTTCATAGTCATCAACAGTGTCATCACTATTCATATATTGCACAGTACCATTGTATTTGATCTGTATTAACTGTTCATACTTGTTAAAGTTCTTAAAATTCATAAACCAAATTATCAGCAGGGATTGTCCATTTAGATGTGCATATTATGCACACAGAATGAATTTAGAAAACTTATTTAGTTAGCACAGCTATACAACTGACAACAGACACCAAAAGTGACAGGAATATGGTTAAAACATCCTTTTAGTGTATCAGAATTACCATAATGTACCATAACATACAGTTGAGTCAGGTTGTCAGTGGGTTAGAGTATATTTTCAAAATAATTCAAATTGATTAATACTTTAAAAGGGATTATTTGTTTACTGTCAGTAATTTGAAATGGGTTTAATCTTTGATTTAAAAAAAATAATAAAATGCAAATTACAGGTGAAAAGAATCCCAGTCATTTTAGTTCTGTGGAATTATGGCACAGATTTTGTGCACACAGATTTCAAGCGTGCTTGGTTATTTTGTGTCTCCCTGAGCTTTTTGTATGAGTGTTGAGTGTGTTTCAGTCACTGTGGGCTGCAGAGCACAGTAGTACACAGCAGAGTCAGACACACGCACATCCTGGATTGTCAGTGGAACTGTTCCTAATGTTGAATCCAGTGTTGCAGAAAATCTCTCTTTAAATTCATCCTCAGTAGTTCCTTTACCAACTTTAAATTCACTCAGAATGAATGTTGGTGATCTGTTTGGTAGTTGTTTGTACCAGTAAATATATGTATTAGTAGAATAACTGCTGGTAGAGTAATTGCACAGTAGAGTAACTTGAGCTGATTCATTTGCAGTCATTTGTCTTGAAGGTTGTTCAACCTTGTCTTGTCCCCAGCACACTGGAAAATAGATTTACCCTTTATTCATGTGCTTACATTGAGCATCTCACACAGATAAAGTGTAAATAATAAAATAATTTTCTTACCAAACTCATGAGCTGTGAAGAAAAGAGTAATAATCACCCAATTTGCCATTCCTGCTCTAAGGTAAAAAGCAGGAGAATATATTAACAGAACTTTCCAGAAGTGTTTTCTTCTTATTGTATAGTCTGTGTTTCTCTTTATGTTTCAGATTCTTCATTAGGTTCAGCCTTATATATAATTTGAGGAATTATGCCTCCTTGTGGTGAGTTTAAATTTTTTGCTGAGCTGAA
>NW_026129219.1:35477-52416 GCF_022985175.1 Labeo rohita
AATAAATACTACATATACAGCTAAAGTTTAACGCTACATTTGTCATTGTGGTAATAAAATATTAAAGATGTAATACTTTACATTTCAATTAAATAAAAATAATTTTGCATTTTGTAGCAGATGCATGCAAAACATACACAAATGCACTTACATGTCAAAGCTAAGAGCAAAATGACATGTGTGTCTGTACAGCAGGACTGAGCTTTCTGACAGTCTAGCAAATGTAACAAGATCATCTGAGATCTATGTGCTAAACTCCTCCTCTTTCATCCTCTTACAGTTGGATGACAAAAACTGGTTGTCGAATACACTTTTAAACTGAGATTGAGTGGGTCAAGAAGTCATTTTTATAGAGGTTCACAAAAGCATATTAAGGCAATTTTTAGCAGATAGATGTAAAACTAAAATGAACAGCGATGAGTGGATGAAATGCGATTTAATTTTTAATTAACAATTTTTTTACATGCAGGTAGATTAGCATCTTGTCATATAATTGATCACTTTTTCTGTTGTTGTCTGAATGTTGAGTGTGTTTTAGTCACTGTGGGCCTCAGAGCACAGTAGTACACAGCAGAGTCAGACACACGCAGATTCTTGATTGTCAGAGGAACTGAATCTGATGACACTTCAGAGTCAAATCTCTCCTGGAACTGAGCATCATTATCACCATCTCCATATTTGTTTCTCCTCAGCATGTATTTAGGAAATTCATTTTCTTTCTGGATGTACCAGAAAAGCTCTGGTTGCGTTGAAGTTGTTTTATATTTGCATTGTACTGTTACTGATCTTCCTTCAAATTCAGCAATGTGTTTATCTGGCTGATGAACACTCTCTTCTCCATGACACTCTGTAAAAACATTTAAAAAGTAATAATAATAGGCTAAAAAAAAAGTAACTGTTTTATGTAATTATGAAAATACTAATTCCCCCACTTACCATGATAAACTGATGCAAAAATGAACAACTTCAACAACATAAGAGTTATCATTTTTATGTGTGACTGAAACAAAGAAAAGATCAATCATTCATTCAGTCACTTGTCTCAGTTAGAAATAAGATGGTTCATAAGAAGGAGAGGTTCAACAGACAGGAAATAAAAAAAAAAAAAAGATTTTAAGTGATGTGTGTATACTGCCCTCTTCAGGATATTATTGTGAAACAATTTTACCAGAGTAAGTTTTGTGTTCATTGTTCAGTAGCATATGACAGAACAATTTTTAATTCTGTGTTCCCAATGTCAGCATTCAGCTGTTGATAATCTTAAATTCCATAATAATGTAACATATACCCTTAATGTACAGAGAAATACAAGGAAAAGAAAAGTCAGATTTACAGTACATTTATTCAAAGATGTTAAATTAGTTTGTCTTGGGCTTGATATATTTATATATATTTCATAAAAATTAAAAAATAATATTTTTGTGCATTTTTCATTAAACAATAAACTTAAAGTTCTATAGTTTGTTTATTTATTGCTTTTTTACACTTCAGAATATATATAGAGCATTTGTTAATTTTCCTTTACAGAAGATTTAATATAACATAGCTACAGGTAAGATTAAAACAAACTCAAACTTTTAACTGTAAAATCAATTTCATATTCATTTATACTGTCTGTAGCTGACAGTGACTATCCCATATCTCTTACATGGTAGGTTGAAAAGACTAGGTGAAAAAGTCCTCCTGAACATTTGTGTAATGCAGGTGCAATACTGTGTATCATGTTTTTGTACAGTGTTTTTGTGTTTCCTGTGACTGTGGGCTGCAGAGCACAGTAATACAGAGCAGAGTCTGATACTGCAGTAGAGTAGATCTCCAGATCCACACGGTTGATTTCTCTTGTAACTTTTAAAAACAGACGAAGATCAGGCTCAGATTTACTTGAATATTCATCAGCAAGAAGTAGGAAATTTGGTTTTGCTCCAACATTCTGTCGATACCACGAGAGAGACTTTACATTGCTAGTGCTGGGACTGTAAGTACAAGACAGTGTCACATTTTTACCCTCAACAACGTATTTTTCTGAAGACAGTGGCTGTATTGGATCAGCAAAAGAAGTTCCTGTTGAACATAAAAGAATCAAGCAATAAATTAGTGTAAAAGATCTATACAAAGCCTTAAATTATTTTTATTTGTTGTGTGTGTGTGTGTGTTTCAGCTGTTTATTGATTTATTTTTTTTTATATATAATAAACATATTGCTTGAATGAATATCTCTTACCCACACAAAGTTGGATTATTATCCAGGTAATTGGAGACATTATGTTTTCAAGAGAGACCAAAAAATAGTGTTTGAACAATGCCTCACACTCTCAACAGTGTGAATAAACTCCACCCACTTCTGGGGTGTGTTTATTTTCTAACAAGATGAAAAAAAATATGCTTATGTCAGAAACTGCTGTGAATGTGTGTGGGTGGGTGTGTGTGTTTTTTTTTTTTTTTCCAACTAATTAAAAAATTACCTTTTTTAAAAAAAAGTAATTTTTTTATAATATCTACTTAAGAATGTAGTAAATGCTTTTGGTTTTGCGTTTGTTGGGGTTCAGGAGTTGTTGAGGCTAATGGTCAAGAAGAGCCAAGAATAGTGGAATTATGTAAATGAAGATTAGTCATATTTAATGTCAAAAATGCCAAACTGAATGTTGTGTCTTTGCTAAATTATTTGATACTAACCAAAGCAGAATATTTTATAGATGAATTTTAGTATATAATTGTCTTGAAAAATTCTAATGATTAAAATGAGTTAGAAAGTAGGAAAGGATAGAAATTATTTTGTGTGAAATTAAAAAGGCTAAAATGGAATGTGATACCCTGAACATATTGTTGTTTTTGTTTTTTTTTTGTTTTTTGTTTGTTTGTTTTTTGTAACAGGCCTAATTCAGACTCTCACAGGTGTGACTACATATTTTATTACATTCAGAGCATTGCAACAAAACATTTTTGAAAGTGAAAAGAGCTTCAGTTTCACACACGACATGTCTCAAGTTTTGTATCACTGGGCTCCTACTCTTACAGCACAGTAATATTGAGCTGAATCTGACAGACGTACATCAATAATAGTGAGTTCAGTGGATGTTTGTGATGTAGCTGAATAAAACCGATCATCGGAGGTGTATTCATAATCACCTGATGACCATGTGTATTTATATAATAAGAATTGTGGTTATCTGTTGGGATACTGTCTGTACCAGTAAAGCCACACATATTCACTATTTGTACTATATGAGCAGCTCAGCTTGACAGTTTCTCCTTCTTTAGAAGTTTTTTCTGTCCCTTTATCTGACTCAATACTGTCTCCGGCCACCAAACCTGTCAACAATAAGCACATATGGCCAAAATAATAATAAATATGCAAAGAATTCAAAAGAAACCAAAATACTGCAAATACAATTGACTTTTTTTTATAAAAAAAAACAGTCAGTTAATTAAAGCATATAATGTTTTGTTTTGTTTTAAAATTGTTCAGTTTCATCAGTTGCTCAATAAATAAAGTACCTGTTCCCACAATGAGAATCAGTATGACACATCTATCCATGTTAAGTTTTTCAGTTCTCTGCTGAGTTTCTCAGTGCTCTGAGCTGTAAGTCATTGCAGATATACACACACATGAACATACACAGGAACTTCCTGCTTTATAAAGGCATGGCTTGCATTTTTCACTCTAATTTCCTCACATTTCTCATGAGCATGGAAATATTAACAGGTGAAAAAATACAAAATATTTACTTTGTAGTTGTGTAGTCTAGCTATTTTTTATATATTACATCATTTGAAAAATAGCATTATCTTCATGTGAATGTGTGAACAGTGCCATCCTGTGGCATACATGAACCTGCACTACAGTTTGTGGAAAAGTTCATTTATTTCAGTAATTCAACTCAAATTGTGATACTTGTGTATTAATAGTGTGTATTAATGTTGTCTGTGCTCTGAGCTGTAGATCTGTGTTACTGTGAGTCTCTGCAGTTTCACACACAAATGCACTGGAACTTCCTGCTTTCTCAGTGATGAGACCCTCTTTTGCTCTGCCATTGATTAGAGGAAAGCTTTGCAACTGCAACAAATTACATTTGTACTATTCTAAAGCTGTCTAACATGTTATTTCCTCCTTAACCTCCTTAAGATGAATTGTATTCCTCTTACTTTGGATAAAAGTGTCCAATAAATGAATAAATGGTAATGCAAATATATTTTTTTAGCATATGATTTTATCTACGAAAAATACAAATAAGTTATTTTTTTTTTTTTTTTTCAGGTTTTAAGTAGATTCTCCAATGTGTACATGTTTGTATTTAAGTCTTAAGAGTTAAGGAACTGATCTTAAAATGTTTTTTGAATGCTTTGAGGTTCATGTGATTTGAGTTTAGACGTTCATTCCGAGTACACTGGGTGTGAAAGTTACTGTTCAGTGGAACTGTTCCTAACTGCTTGTCCAGTGTTGCAGAAAATCTCTCTTTAAATTCATCCTCAGTAGTTCCTTTACCAACTGTAAATTTACTCAGCATGAATGTTGGTGATCTGTTTGGTAGCTGTTTGTACCAGTAGAGATATGCATTTGTAGTTGTGGTAGAGTAATTGCAGTGTAGAGTAACTGGATCTCCTTTATTTGCAGTCATTTCTCCTGAAGGTTGTTGAACTCTGTCTTGGCCCCAGCACACTGGAAAATAGATTTAACTATTGATAATTTTCATACATTAAGTTACTAAAACAGTATCTGTAAAGTTTGATAAATAGTGATCTTTCTTACCAATGTCTAGTGCTGAGAAGAAAAGCATAATAATCATAATTTTTCCCATTGTTGAGATTAATGTATTAATGTATGTTTTAATGAATGTGTCTCTCTGTCTTTACTGTAGCTCTTTCTTTTCTCTCTGCTGCTCTTCTCTTGATATTTCAAGTCTTAAAGTAGGTCTGAATCCTCACATGGCACATTGTTGATGGCACTGTTGAGGGATGCTGCCCCCCAGTGCTGAATTTATGTATTTCAAACAGATTATTTTAAATTTAACACTCATAACTGCTGTTTGTTTAGGATTGGATTGGTCTGCACATCAGCTCATCATCTTCTCTGACAGTAAATTTTGCTAACAGTCTGTAGTAGAGCTGGCAGTTTCTAAATGACAGTGAGGCATATGTGATCATTAGTTTCCATCCAAATTTGAAATTTAACTTGACTTAACATAAACTTGAATATTGCATAAATGAATTGCAGATAAAGCATTGTTTCCATCACACATGTTCAAAAGAACAAAATCATTTCCTGGGAAGCTGCAAAAAATATCTTCGATAAAAATGGAAGACAGGAAATGTCATCTTGTGTTCTGAGGCAGAAGACATTTGCATCCTTATTTGGCCCAATCTGGTCTGCACCTGCAAACATGAAAATAAATATTTGGGTTATCAAAGAGTTAATAAATATTTGGCATTAAAGAACATTTTACCTGAAGTCATGATTAAAATGAGTACCAAATGTCTGTTCATGTAGAAACAGAACCAAATATTTGAAGGGTAGCAAATAATCTCACCGAAAACAATTGTGAGGATTGATTCCTCAACCAGATTTTTTCTTTTCTTTTCTTTTGGGTTTTTACATTATTTTACATGGGTTATTATTATATCTCATTTTAAATGTTTGAATGTATTTTATCAGGCTTTTGTTCTCAGTGTCTGAGTTGGCAATTTGGGAATGTCATTCTCTTGATTGTTATGTGCCCCAAACTGATAAGTAATAGGTAGAGTTATAGTTATGTCAGGTTTTTGTACAGTGTTCTTGTGTTTCCTGTCACTGTGGGCTCCAGGGCGCAGTAGTACACAGCAGAGTCTGATGTAGATGCAGAGGAGATCTCCAGATCCACATGGTTTTCTTTATTTTTGGTGACTTTGGCAGTGAATCTGGAATCTACATTAGACTCCTTAGGTTGTTTTTCACTGTCTGAGATGAGCACAATAAACTGAGGAGCTGATCCAGGATACTGACGATACCAGTGAAGATAGTATGCAGATGAATAACTGCAGGATAATTTAATGCTTGAACCCTCGTCAGCAAACTCCTCTGTTTTGGTTGGTTTAATTTCATTTCCATATGTTACATCTGCAAAAAGAGATCAAATCTTTTATGAACTGGTATTTAAATACATTTTTAGACATGTCAGCATAAAATGCAATATATATAAATTTTAGGGGATACATAGATGCAGATCACAAAACACTCAGTACTTACATGCAAATGCAGAAAGCAGAATGACAGAATGGAGAATCATTGTGTGTGTTTCTTCTCTCTCCAACAGACTTGAAGTTTAAGAAGATCACATCTGGTATCAGTGCTTTAAACCCCACCTCTTCCAGAGAGCTCTGTGAAAGAGCAGATTAGATCATTTTTCATGTTCATAGTCATCAACAGTGTCATAACTATTTATATATTGCAGTATAGTACACTCTTGTGGTTCCTTACTAAATCTGTCATATGGTATAAATCCTCAGATCTCAATATACAGAATTTAATCTGGACTAATTCCTCATACTTGTTACTATGAAACTAGATTATCAGAAGGGATTTTCTGTTTAGAATTTAGGTTTGCAGTTTATTTTTGGTGGTACTAAACACTTATTCAGTTAGCACAGCTGTACAACTGACAACAGTCACCAAAAGTGACAGGAATATGGTTAAAACATCCTTTATAATAGTGTGTATCAAGATTTACATAATGTAACATACAGTCAAGTCAGGTGGTCAGTGGGTTAGAGTATAATTTCAGTATAATCCAAATTGATCAACACTTTTGAAAGGGATTATTTTTGTACTGTCAGTAATTTATCAGTGGGAAATGTAAACTGCATTTAGTGTAGTTAAAAAAAAAAATAAAATGCTGAAAAATTTGTGTTTATTTTTTTTTAATGCAAATGACAGGTGATAAAAATCCTGGTCATTCCAATTTTGTGGAAATATGGGAGCTTTATGCAGATCTGTGCACAAAGATTTCAGTGCTTGGTTATTTTATCCTCTGTAAAGTTTTGTATGAGTGTTAAGTGTGTTTCAGTCACTGTGGGCTGCAGAGCACAGTAGTACACAGCAGAGTCAGACACACACAGATTCTTGATCATCAGTGGAACTGTTCTTAATTTAGAGTCCAGTGTTGCAGAAAGTCTCTCTTTGAATTCATCCTCAGTAGTTCCTTTACCAACTGTAAATTCACTCAGAATGAGTGTTGGTGATCTGTTTGGTAGTTGTCTTGTACCAGTAAATATATGTATTAGTAGAATAACTGCTGGTAAATAGTGATTCCACAGTAGAGTAACTTACCAAGCTCATTCATTTGCAGTCATAATTCATTTTGCCATTGCTGGTTGTTCAACAGGGAGAATGTTTTGTCTTTCCAGAAGCACACTGAAAAATAAATTTACCCTTTATTCATGTGCTTACATTGAGTATCTCACACCTTGGAATGTTGTGACTGACCAGCAAGAATGTAATAATTTAAATTAAATTCAGTTGTAACTCATTCTAACATAATTCACAAACAGTGTAACTAAAGAATCAATTAATCAGAATACATAAAATAAATTCATGTTGTAAATCATTCTGAATCACAAACAGTGTAATTAGTATTGCAATCAAATAATCAGAATACATAAGAATTAAAATTAGCACATATTTATTAGTTTGCACTGTATGAAGAATTTGACTCTCAGTGAAAAATTTTTGAAGAGTGTGTAATGTACTATAATGTACTGTAAGGAAGTAGGGAAGTATTCTGGTATATCATGTTTCCTTTTCATTACCCTTTCAGTAACCACACACAGGTGTTTCCACAAGTTTAATTTTATTGTGTGAATTATAGATTGTGGGTTTGATATGTCTTGCCATCAAAGTGAAAAATGAGTTTGAGTTTTTGTACGGCTTCACATAGACTTTGTATCACTGGGCTACAACTCTTAGAGCACAATAATAGAGAGCTGAATCTGACAGAGTTACACCAGTAATAGTGAGTTCACTGGATGATTGTGATGTAGTCAAACGAAACCTTTCACTACTTCTACTACTTGATTGTGAAGTATATATTAAATAGTGAAGCTCTTGATTAGGATTCTGTCTGTACCAATATAAATATACATAACCGCTGCTAGTATATGAACAGCTGAGGGTCACAGTCTGCTCTTCCTTTATGATAAAAGCATCTTTATTTGGCCCAATCTGATCTGCAGTCATAACACCTAAAATAAATAAACAAAAATAATGTCAGTAATAAATACATTTTATACAGAATTATCTCAAATTATCTCATTAATACCACTGTACACTCTTAAAAATAAAGTTGCTTAAAAGGTTCTTCACAGTGATGCCATAGAAGAACTATTTTTGGTTCCACAAAGAACCATTCAGTCAAAAGTTCTTTAAAAAAACATCTCTTTCTTACCATTTACTGTTAACCTTCAGATGTTAAAGGTTCTTTATGAAACCATTTAGACAAAAAAGGTTCTTCTATGGCATCATGAAGCACCTTTATTTTTAAGAGTGTAATAAAAAGAATCAAAATCTACCTGAAGTCAGAATTAAAATGAGAAGCAGGTGTTTTTCCATGTTGACTAGGTCAGATCAGGTGTGTATTAATGTTGTCTGTGCTCTGAGCTGTAGATCTGTGTTACTGTGAGTCTCTGCAGTTTCACACTCAAACACACTGGAACTTCCTGCTTTCTGTGTGATGATACTGTCTGCCACTTCTCATGTTTTTGCATTGGTTAGATGAAAGCTTTTCCAACTGCAGAAAAGTATAGATTATTAATAAAGCAGATTATTTTGAAGAAAAATACAAACACAAACAATTAATAAACCAATAATATTAACAGTGCTATTATACAATTTTTAATATGACCAAAATAGTTTTGATCTAGAGCTGAGGTGTAAGAACAGAATTAAACAGTGTGTGTATAATGATAATAGATACCACAGTCAATGTCACAAATATGATTAGTGACCTGAAAAAGTGATCTCATAAATCTTTTTGTTTTAAATATTTCAGTGTAAATATTTTGCTTATTTCCAGATTTCAAATAGTTTTTGAATCCCATAATTCAGAGGTACAGCGGATCAATGAATCGGCCAGTGCTCCTTATACATCAATTCGGTACTGGATACTAGTATCCAATATATAGTGAAAACTTTATTTATTAGCACGGTAACAAGGTCTGCAGTTTAAGACATTAATTTATAAGCACAAAACACAAGATATCTCTTTTCAATATAATTTATTGGAAAAACAAGACACATAAACTAATCTAACACATAATTAACATTCACACATTCATACAAGTTGCAAAAAGAAGAGATGAGGAGAAAATGAGTTTCTTGAAATAAGTTGATAGCATAAGTATATGCAATTTTAGACCTGAACAACCATCAATCATTTAATTAACCCTTCGTTGAGTTTCTCAATGAGGTTAAAAAACTTTATATTAAATGCACCAGTTCAGCCAGAATCTGGAGGTTAACCTTCCTTTGTGTTAAGGGGTTTTTGATGACCGTTGCAGAGAAGGTTGCTGATTGGTCGGAAGTGGTCGTTGGAAGTGAGGTCTTGGGCGTTGGCTGGAGGATGGAGTCGTGTATGCTTTGAATTTTTAAGAAGTCTGAGACACGGCTTATAAAAACTTAATAGAACAAAATCTCAACTGAAAGAAAAGATTAAAATAAAAGAAAGAAAGTGACGGTCTCCTCATGTTTTTTTAGATGACAGTGACTGGCGTGCAGATAGTCAAAGCGTTGAACGCAAAGTTGTCGGCAAAAATGATGGCTAAGACCATGGCTCGGGATCTAGCTAAAAGCACAAACTAAGAGCGAAATTTTATGGTGTCCTGTGGTTTTAAACTCAGCTTTGGACACATCTCAAAATGGTGTCTTGACCAATTAGATGTTGTCTTAACTCGGGATATTGCTATGTTTCTCCTCCCAAAACATAAATCATTTGGCCATGATTCCTATGACATGAATACAATGCATTTGACAATAAATTGATCGGTGGAAACATTCAAAGCATTAATTTTCAAACTCATACATGCCAAACATGAATATAAACTCTTAAGCTATTCAATAGTTATTAAAAAGGACATACACAATGAGTGATTAGAACATAACAGACAAATGTGTGGGTAACATACATAGTAGGGAGTTATGCAATGGTTGCAATGGTCTGATGTTCATTCATAAGTCCTTTTAAGCATAATTTTGGTGCACATTTAGGTAAAATGGGCAGTCTCTCTGCCATTCTGTGAACTAAGGGCATGTTCCAAGGAACAAAGGAATTTAGAAGGAACTTCTGGTTCTTGTCTTGGGTGGGGAGCACCACCCTACAAAGTTTCCTCATGTGAAGTCAATGTGCTGTATCTTTGACCATAATCTTGGGTTTCTTGCCCCAATATTGACAATCTCCTTCCTGAGTTGGGATTATCAATAATTGTGTTCTTTTAATTTTAAAGTTGTTCAAAGCTGTGAAAGTTGGTTGGTTAGGCTTACTAAAGGCTGGCTGGCGCCAGGTTCCTGGACAGATTTATGATGTGGTCCTGGCCCCTTTTGGAATTTGGCTCTTTGGTTTCAACCAAATGTTTGATCGAATCTTCCATTGTCTGATTTTTGAATCCCATAATCAGGTCCTCACTGCATATAGGCTTATGTGGTTATTTAAATGCTCAATATGAGCTGATCTTCAGGTGTTTTTGATTATGACGCCTTGAGGTTCATGAGATTGAGTTAGAAGTTCATGCCAAGTATGCTGAGTGTGAAAGGATTGTTACAGGATAATTAATTATAACACACAAAAAAAAAAAATAATATAATACATAATAATAATTAAAAATATTTAATAATAATAAATGAAATAGCTGAATTTATTTATTTATTACAAGTCTGGAAACAGTTTCTTATCACACTCAGAGGCAGGTGTTTCCCCATAATTTATTAGTTTTCTGTGTATAACAGATTGTGGTTTTGATGTGGTTCAGTTTCAAAGAGAAGAATGAATTTGAGTTTTTGTACGGCTTCACATAGACTTTGTATCACTGGGCTCCAGCTCTTAGAGCACAATAATAGAGAGCTGAATCTGACAGAGTTACACCAGTAATAATAAGTTCAGTGGATCTTTCAGATGTAGTCGACTGAAAGCGACGATCAGAGGGGGTCCCAGTACCACTATAGTACCGAGCATCTTTCCACATTAAATACTGAGGTTCTGTATTAGGATACTGTCTGTACCAGTAAAGTGTAACATATCTGCTGCTTGTATCATATGAACAGCTCAGTGTCACAGACTCTCCTTCTGTACTGATGACATTTGCACCCTTATTTGGCCCAATCTGATCTGCACCCATTGCACCTGCAAACATAAAAATAATATTTGGGTTAAATTCAGTCACATTACAGTATCTCTTTTCCTTAGCTTTGGCATCAAAGAGTATTTTACCTGAAGTCATGATTAAAATCAGTACCAAATGTCTGTTCATGTTTATTAAGTCAGATCAGTTCTGTTGATGTTCTTCTGTTCTCTGGGTTGTGTTGATTGTGATGCTCTGAGTTTCTGCAGTTACTCAGGATCTGAGTCATACAGTCAATCAGGAACTTCCTGCTCTCTGATGATGATGCTATTGTAGAAAATAAAAGTAGAAAAGTAAGGTGAAAATAATCTCACTAAGAACAGCTGTGAAGATTGATAGAACCTCAGTCTGGGTTATTTTTGTTATTATTGTATAGACAATGAAAGATGTAGAGCAACAGATCTGTTGAGGTATCACATGAGGTATTGGTTAAAGAAGAACTCCACTTCCAGAACAACAATTCACAAAGAATTCACTCACCCTCTTGTCATCCAAGATATTCATGTCTTTCTGTCTTCAGTGGTAAAGAAATGATGGTTTTTGAGGAAAGCATTTAAGGAGTTTTCTTCATATAATGGACTTCAATTGTGCCCCCGATTTTGAACTTCAAAAAACTAGTTTAAATGCAGCTTCAAAGGACTCTAAACGATCCCAGCCGAGGAAGAAGGGTCTTATCTAGCGAACGATTGGTAATTTTTTTCGGAAAATAAAAATGTGTATACTTTTTAAGCACAAAAGCTTGTGTAGCACAGGTTCTAGCATGCACGTTCACAACGTTACGTGCTATTGAATCATGTCAAAAGGTCACGCCGAATGTAGGCGGTGTTTACAAAGTGTTTACAAAGCGAACGCGCAAAGACTAAGAAAGTGCAAGTAAGTCAAATGCTGTTTACAAACAAAAAGGTATGTGTTGGACGATTCTGAAGTTGTAGGAGAAAATAAGATGGAGTTTTTCGCCATACTCTACCTTTTTTAGCCGGAGTACACAGACAATGAACTTAGACGTGATTCGTAGTAGTGATGGGGAGTTCGGATCATTTTACCGACTCTGACCTTTGAGTCTCGTTCAGCAAAATGAACAAATCTTTTTTTGAGTCATTTCATTAATTTTAGCAAAATCAACATCACGTGACAGCCCCATAAGATGAAGAAATTTTTATTTAAAAAAAAAAATGACTCATGTTTCGCTACATAAGACCCTTCTTGCTTGGCTGGGATCGTTTAGAGTCATTTGAAGCTGCATTTAAACTACTTTCTTGAAGTTCAGAATCGGGGGCACAATTGAAGTCCATTATAAGAAGAAAAATCCTAAAATGCTTTCCTCAAAAACCATCATTTCTTTACTACTGAAGACAGAAAGACATGAACATCTTGGTTGACAAGGGGTGAGTAAATTATCTGTGAATTGTTGTTCTGGAAGTGGAGTTCTCCTTTAATAATTAAATAAAAAAGGAGGAGATAATGATCCTGCAATGAGGTTTGATAGTATGAATATATGGTGCTTGCTGCCATCTTATGGTTGCCAAAAGCATTACAAATGCAGTTTAACTTTTAAAGTATTAAAAAAAGAAAATCTACATTCTGTTTCCTTTGTTATTTGCATATTTTATTGAATTTTATTTTATATTAGCATTATTGGTTTCAGGGCAGCAGAGGAGATGATCATATCCACATGGTTTCCTTTACTGAGTTGCTAAAAAAAAAGTCAACAATTAGTCAGTGATTTACATCCTAGAGTATACTTGATAATTTTCACATTTGTTCACAATGTACACTCATAATCTATTTATAATACAGGTAGATTTATGGGGAAAAAAATAGCTGAACTTTATCTGTGTCAGGTTTTTGTACAGTGTTCTTGTGTTTCCTGTGACTGTGGGCCTCAGAGCACAGTAGTACAGAGCAGAGTCTGATACAGCAGCAGAGGAGATGATCAGATCCACACGTTTGATTTCTTTTGTAGCTTGTTTTTCTTTTCTGAGCTTAGTGGAGAACCTGGAATCTACATCAGATGTCGTATTCCCTTTCACACTCTCCGCTATAAACACAAGAAAGTGAGGAGCTGATCCAGGATACTGACGGTACCACTGAAGTGAATTTGCAGAGGAATAACTGCAGGATAAAGTAACAGTTGAACCCACTGCAGCAGATTCCTCAGTGTTGTCTGGTGTGATTTCATCTCCAAAACCCACACCTGGAAAAGAGTGATTGAAAATGATTACAATGATCAATGATTTGAAATTATATACATACAATAAATAAATACTATATACAGGTAAAGTTTAAAGCTACATTGTCATTGTGGTAATAAGTAATATATTAAAGATGTAATATTTTACATTTCAATTTTTTTTTTTTTTTTTTGCATTTTGTAGCAGATGCATGCAAAATATACACAAATGCACTTACATGTCAAAGCAAAGAGCAGAATGACTGAATGAAGAATCATTGTGCACATGTGTGTCACTACAGCAGGACTGAGCTTTGTCACAGTCTAGAAAATGTAACAAGATCATCTCAGATCTATGTGCTGAACTCCTCCTCTTTCATCCTCTTAAATTTTGATGACAAAAGCTGGTTGTCAAATGCACTTATTTTAAAACCAAGATTAAGTGGGTCAAGAAATAATTTTTATAGAGGTTCACAAAAGAATATTAAAGCAATTTTTCAGCACACAGATGTAAAACTAAGATGAACAGTGATGGGTGGATAAAATGCACTTTAATTCTTAATTAAACATTTTTTTTTTTTAAATTATATTATGTTATCGTTGTGGTATTAAAGTCAATAACATGTAGATTAGCATCTTGTCATATAATTGATCACTTCCTCTGTTTATGTCTGAGTGTTGAGTGTGTTTTAGTCACTGTGGGCCTCAGAGCACAGTAGTACACAGCAGAGTCAGACACACGCAGATTCTTGATTGTCAGTGGAACTGAATCTGATGACACTTCAGAGACAAATCTCTCCTGGAACTGAGCATCATTATCTGCTCCTCCATATTTGTTTCTCCACAGCATGTATTTAGGAAAGTCATTTTCTTTCTGGATGTACCAGAAGAGCTCTGACTGCGTTGAAGTTGTTTTATATTTGCATTGTAACGTTACTGATCTTCCTTCAAATTCAGGAATGTGTTTATCAGGCTGATGAACACTCTCTTCTCCATGACACTCTGTAAAAACATAAAACAGTATGTAATAATAAATTAAAAAAAAAAAAAAAAAAAGTAACCATTTTATGTAATTATGAAAATACTAATTCCCCTACTTACCATGATAAACTGATGCAAAAATGAACAACTTCAACAACATAAGAGTTATCATTTTTATGTGTGACTGAAACAGGAGAAAAAGATCAATCATTCATTCAGTCACTTGTCTCAGTAAGAAATGGTTCATAAGGAGAGGTTCAACAGACAGGAAAAAAAAAAAAAAAAGATTTTAAGTGATGTGTGTATACTGCCCTCTTCAGGATATTATTGTGAAACAATTTTACCAGAGCCTGTTTTGTATTTATTATTCAGTAGCATATGACAGAACAGTTTTTAATTCTGTGTTCCCAATGTCAGCATTCAGTTGTTGATAATCTTAAATTCTGACAAACATGTATAATTGTACTTAATGCATTTACGTTCTGTACATACAGTGCAAAGTGAAAGGAAGAAAGCTAAACCATCCTTTATCACAGAGTGTATCAGGATTAACATATAATCGTAATAATGTAACATATACACTTAATGTATAGAGAAATACAAGGAAAAGAAAAGTCAGATTTACAGTACATTTATTCAAAGATGTTAAATTAGTTTGTGTCTTGGGCTTGATATATTTATATATATTTCATATAAAATTTAAAAGTAATATTTTTGTGCATTTTTCATTAAACAGTAAACTTAAAGTTCTATAGTTTGTTTATTTATTGCTTTTTTACACTTTAGAATATATATAGAACATTTGTTAATTTTCCTTTGCAGAAAATTTAATATAACACAGCTACAGGTAAGATTAAAACTGTAGCTGACAGTGACTATCCAGTATCTCTTTTACATGGTAGATTGAAAAGACTAGGTGAAAAAGTCCTCCTGAACATTTGTGTAATGCAGGTGCAATACTGTGTATCATGTTTTTGTACAGTGTTTTTGTGTTTCCTGTGACTGTGGGCTGCAGAGCACAGTAATACAGAGCAGAGTCTGATACTGCAGTAGAGTAGATCTCCAGATCCACACATTTGATTTCTCTTGTAGCTTTTAAAAACAGACGAAGATCAGGCTCAGATTTACTTGAATATTCATCAGCAAGAAGTAGGAAATCTGGTTTTGCTCCAACATGCTGTCGATACCATGAGAGAGACTTTACATTGCTAGTGCTGGGACTGTAAGTACAAGACAGTGTCACATTTTTACCCTCAACAACATATTTTTTTCGTATTCTAAATTGATTTGTCAACTAAAGGACAATATTGTTTTACCAATAGACTGATTAAATGAGCTGTATACTTTATCATTTAGGTAACTGCCTGCGATTTATTCACTTGTTTTCATTATTTCTCTGACATATTACTGTAATTGGCAGTTACCACTTTCTCACTGTCTTTTTTTTGTATCTGTGTTTCTCTCTTGTCTCTCATTATAACAGGTTTTTGTAGAGATCTGATGTGTTTCCTGTCACTGTGGGCGCCAGAGCACAGTAGTACAGAGCAGAGTCTGATACAGCAGCAGAGGAGATCTTCAGATACACACGTTTGATTTCTTTTGTAGCTTGTTTTTCTTTTCTGAGCTTAGTGGAGAACCTGGAATCTACATCAGATGTCGTATTCCCTTTCACGCTCTCCGCTATAAACACAAGAAAGTGAGGAGCTGATCCAGGATACTGACGGTCAATCAATTAATCATAATAAAGATGCAAAATGACATTTATTGGATTTATTAAATGTTAGTTTGCACTATAAAGAGTTTGAGAGTAAATCTTTCTTTAAGAAATTCAGACAGACAGCATACAAGGATTTTGCAGAGGAGATATTGATAATGATAATGAAAATGTGATGTTTAGTAAAATCTTTCAAAATAGTTGTGATGTACTGTAATTCAAAAAATATTCTACTATAGTGTGTTTCCTGTTCATTACCATTTCAGTAACCACACACAGGTGTTTCCACAAGTTTAATTATATAGTGTGAATTTTAGATTGTGGGTGTGATGTTGTTTAAGATCAAAGGGGAAAATGAATTTGAGTTTTTGTACGGCTTCACATGGACTTTGTATCACTGGGCTGCTGCTCTTAGCGCACAATAATAGAGAGCTGAATCTGACAGAGTTACACCAGTAATAGTGAGTTCAGTGGATGTACGTGATGTAGTCGACTCAAAGCGAAGATCAGAGGGATTCCCACCTCCACCACCTGAATGCTTATATATTAAATAGTGAAGCTCTCCATTAAGATACTGTCTGTACCAATAAAGTCTAACATAAGTGCTGCTTGTATATGAGCAGCTGAGGGTCACAGTCTCCTCTTCCTTTATGACAATTGCTGCTTTATTTGGCTTAATCTGGTCTGCAGTCATCACACCTAAATTAAACAAATAA
>NW_026129219.1:52916-63689 GCF_022985175.1 Labeo rohita
ACTTTGTATCACTGGGCTCCAACTCTTAGAGCACAATAATAGAGAGCTGAATCTGACAGAGTTACACCAGTAATAGTGAGTTCAGTGGATCTTTCTGATGTAGTCGACTGAAAGCGACGATCAGAGGGGGTCCCAGTACCACTATAGTACCGAGCATTTTTCCATATTAAATACTGAGGTTCTGTATTAGGATACTGTCTGTACCAGTAAAGTCTAACATAATTGCTGCTTGTATCATATGAACAGCTCAGTGTTACAGACTCTCCTTCTGTACTGATTACAATTGCATCCTTATTTGGCCCAATCTGATCTGCAGCCATTGCACCTGCAAACATAAAATTTTGCTTACATTTTAAAACACATGTAGATTAAATTCAGTCACATTACAGTGTCTATTTTCCTTAGCACTGGCATCAAAAGAGTATTTTACCTGAAGTCATGATTAAAATCAGTACCAAATGTCGGTTCATGTTTACTAAGCCAGATCAGTTCTGTTGATGTTCTTCTGTTCTCTGGGTTGTGATGATTGTGATGCTCTGAGTTTCTGCAGTTATTCAGGATCTGAGTCATACAGTCAATCAGGAACTTCCTGCTCTCTGATTATGATGTTATTGTAGAAAATAAAAGTAGAAAAGTAAGGTGAAAATAATCTCACTAAGAACAGCTGTGAAGATTGATAGAACCTCAGTCTGGGTTATTTTTGTTGTTGTTGTATAGACAATGAAAGAGGCAGAGCAACAGATCTGTAAATGAGGTATTGGTTAATAATTAAATAGAAAAGGAGGAGCTAATGGTCTTGTAATTAGGCTTGATAGTATGAATATATGGTGCATGCCGCCATCTTATGGTTGCCAAAAGCATTACAAATGAAATAAAAATTTTAAAGTAGGAAAAAAAGAAAATCTACATTCCGTTTCCTTTGTTATTTGCATATTTTATTTTTTATTTTATTGTCCACAATTAGTCCACAATTAGTCAGTGATTCAGATCCTAGAGTATATTTTGTGATAATTTTCACAGTTTTTCACAGTGTACACTTATAATGTATTTATAATACAGAAAGGTTATGGGAAAAAAATTGCTGAACTTTATCTGTGTCAGGTTTTTGTACAGTATTCTTGTGTTTCCTGTCACTGTGGGCCTCAGAGCACAGTAGTACAGAGCAGAGTCTGATACAGCAGTAGAGGAGATGATCAGATCCACACGTTTGATTTCTTTTGTAGCTTGTTTTTCTTTTCTGAACTTAGTGGAGAACCTGGAATCTACATCAGATGTCTTATCCTCTTTCTCACTCTCTATTATAAACACAAGGAATTGAGGAGCTGATCCAGGAAACTGACGGTACCATTGAAGTGATTGTGCAGAGGAATAACTGCAGGACAAAGTAACAGTTGAACCCACTGCAGCAGATTCCTCAGTGTTGTCTGGTGTGATTTCATCTCCAAAACTCACACCTGGAAAAGAGTGATTGAAGTTGATTGATTACAATGATCAATGATTTGAAATTATATACATACAATAAATAAATACTATATACAGTTAAAGTTTAAAGCTACATTGTCATTGTGGTAATAATATGTTAAGGATGTAATACTTTACATTTCAATTAAATAAAAATAATTTTTGGATTTTGCAGCAGATGCATGCAAAACATACACAAATGCACTTACATGTCAAAGCAAAGAGCAGAAGAATGAAAGAATGAAGAATCATTGTGCACATGTGTGTCACTACAGCAGGACTGAGCTTTCTGACAGTGTAGAAAATGTAACAAGATCATCTCAGATCTATGTGCTGAACTCCTCCTCTTTCATCCTCTTTCAGTTTGATGCCAAAAACTGGTTGTCGGATACACTTATTTCAAAACCGAGATTGAGTGGGTCAAGAAACCATTTTTTATAGAGGTTCACAAAAGAATATTAAAGCAATTTTTCAGCACATAGATGTAAAACTAAGATGAACAGTGAAGAGTGGATGAAATGCACTTTAATACTAAATTAAAGTTTTTTTTTTTTTTTAATTATATGCATGTTATTGTTGTGATATAAAAGTCAATAACATGTACAGTAGATGAGCATCTTGTCATATAATTGAGTGCTTCCTCTGTTTTTGTCTGAGTGTTGAGTGTGTTTCAGTCACTGTGGGCCTCAGAGCACAGTAGTACACAGCAGAGTCAGACACACGCAGATTCATGATTGTCAGTGGAACTGAATCTGATGACACTTCAGAGTCAAATCTCTCCTGAAACTGAGCATCATTATCTGCTGCTCCATATTTGTTTCTCCTCAGCATGTATTTAGGAAATTCATTTTCTTTCTGGATGTACCAGAAAAGTTCTGGTTGTGATAAAGTTGTTTTATATTTGCATTGTAACGTTACTGATCTTCCTTCAAATTCAGCAATGTGTTTATCTGGCTGATGAACACTCTCTTCTCCATGACACTCTGTAAAGACATTAAAAAATATGTAATAATAAACTGTAAAAAAGTAACTGTTGTAAGTAATTATGAAAATACTAATTCCCCCACTTACCATGATAAACTGATGCAAAAATGAACAACTTCAACAATATAAGAGTTATCATTTTTATGTGTAACTGAAACAGGAGAAAAGGACAAATCATTCATTCAGTCACTTGTTTCATTAAGAAATAAGATCATGGTTCACGAGGAGAAGAGGTTAAACAGATACAGGAAAAAAAAAAAAAAGATTTTAAGTGATGTGTGTATACTGCCCTCTTCAGGATTTTATTGTAAAAAGATTCTACCAGAGTGAGTTTTGTATTTAATATTTAGTAGCATATGACAGAACAATTTTTAATTCTGTGTTCCCAATGTCAGCATTCAGCTGTTGATAATCTTAATTTCTGACAAACATGTATAATTGTACTTAACACATTCACATTCTAGTGCAAAGTGACAGGAAGACAGCTAAACCTTTATCACAGAGTGTCAGGATTAACATATAACCATAATAATACAACATATACATGTATAGAGAAATATAGGGAATAGAAAAGTCAGATTTATGTTTTTTCAAAGATGTGAAATTAGTTTGTGTCTTGGGCTTAATACAATTTGATATATTTCATATAAAATGTGAAAATAGTGTTTTTGTGCATTTTTCATTCAACAATGCAATTTTCATTAAATAATTTATTTATTACTTTTTTTACACTTCAGAAGAATAGATAGATAGATAGATAGATAGATAGATAGATAGATAGATAGATAGATAGATACATAGATACATAGATAGATATAGATATAGCATGGCTACAGGTAAGATTAAAACAAACTCAAACTTTAACTGTAAAATCAATTTAATATTCATTTATACTCTATGTTGCTGACAGTGACTGTACATTATCTCTTACTTGGTAGATTGAAAGGACTAGGTGAAAAAGGTCCTCCTGAACCTTTGTTGCATCCACCAACACATTTGTGTAATACAGGTGCAATACTGTGTATCATGTTTTTGTACAGTGTTCTTGTGTTTCCTGTCACTGTGGGCTGCAGAGCACAGTAATACAGAGCAGAGTCTGATACTGCAGTAGAGTAGATCTCCAGATCCACACGTTTAATTTCTTTTGTAGCTTTTGAATACAGACGAAGTTTAGGCTCAGATTTATTTGAGTATTCATCAACAAGAAGTAGGAAATCTGGTTTTGCTCCAACATACTGTCGATACCACTGGAGAGAGTTAACATTGCCAGTGCTGGTACTGTAATTACAAGACAGTGTCACATTTTTACCCTCAACAACATATTTTTCTGAAGACAGTGGTTGTATTGTATCAGCAAAAGATATTCCTGTGGAAAAGAAAAGAGTCTCAATTAATCAAGCAATAATATAATAGATCTGGATTTTGTTGTTGTTGTTTTGTTTGCTGGTTTTTTTTTTTTGTTTTCATAATAAAGATATTGCTTGAATGAATATCTCTTACCCATGCAAAGCTGAAATATTATCCAGGTAAAGAGAAACATGATGTCTTCAGAGAGACAGTGATGGCAAAAAAATGTGTTTGAACAATTGTTTCACTCTGTCTCACGCTCTCAACAGTGTGAATAAACTCCACCCACTGTGGGGTGTGTCTATTTTCTAACAATAGGAAATAAAACATGATTATGTCAGAAAATGCTTGAATGTGTGTGGCATGTGTGTGTGTGTATGTGTTATTTAGTCTTATTTTAAAAAATAAGTAAATTATTAATAATATCCACATAGCAATGCAGCAAACGCATGTGGTTTTGCATTTGCTGAGGTTCATGAGTTGCTGAGTCTAATGGTCAAGACTAGCCAAATATAGTGGAATTATGTAAACGAAGATTTGTCATATTTTTTATACTAACCAAAGCATAATATTTTATAGATATGTTTTACTACTGACTTAAAAGAAACTCCTATTCTTTAAAAAAAAAATGATTTGGAAAAAAGATAATGATTAAAGTTTGTTAGTGAGAAGGTAAGAAAGAGATAAGAAATTAGTTTGTGAAATTAAAAGGGTAAAAATTAAGTTGTGTTTTGCACTAAAGTAACAATGGAATGTAATACCCTGAACATATTGTTTAGTTTTAGGGGTTTTTATTTTTTTTTTTTTTTTTTACTTTTAGAACAGGCCTAATTCAGACTGTCACAGGTGTGACCACATATTTTATTACATTCAGAGCTGGGTAGATTGTGGTTTTGATTGTGGTTTTCACTAGATATTTTCAAAGTGAAAAGAGCTTCAGGTTTTTGTACGACATGTCTCATGTTTTGTATCACTGGGCTCCTACTCTTAGAGCACAATAATAGTGAGCTGAATCTGACAGACGTACATCAGTAATAGTGAGTTCAGTGGATGTGTGTGATGTAGCCGAATGAAACCGATCATCAGAGGTGTGTCCAGAACTACCTGATGACCGTGCATATTTATATAATAAGAATTGTGGTTCTCTGTTGGGATACTGTCTGTACCAGTAAAGACACACATATTCACTATTTGTGTTATATGAGCAGCTCAGCTTGACAGTTTCTGTTTCTTTAGAGTTTTTTTCTGTCCCTTTATCTGGCTCAATGCTGTCTCCAGCCACCAAACCTGTCAACAATAAGAACAAATTAACAGTTTTTTGATTTGTGAAAGCACAAGTTAACACAATTATATCACAAGTATTTTTCACAGCACAAATAAATAAATAAAATGTGCTAATGTAAATACAGTGCTTCATTTCTTTTCACTCAATAAATAATGCACCTGTTCCCACAATGAGAATCAGTATGACGCATCTGTCCATGTTCAATCAGATCAGTTCAGTTCTCTGTTGAGTCTCTCAGTGCTCTGAGCTGTAAGTCACTGCAGATCAGTCAGAAACACACACAGGAACTTCCTGCTTTATAAAGGCAGGGCTTGCTGCATTTTCACTGTGCCTAATTTCCTGCCATTCCAGATGAAAATATAAAGAATATTTATTTGGTAATTGAATAGTCTAGCTCTTTTTTATAAATTATAGAATTAAAAAATAGCATTATCTTCATGTGAATGTGTGTGAACACTGCCATCTTATGGCATACATGATGCTGCCCCATATATTTTAATGTTTATCATGTTAGACATTTCCTAAATTACAGGATATTCTAAATTGTTTTGTCAATTACAGCACAGTATTATAGGGAGTTAATGTTCATCTTTATTTTGACAACGATTCACTTACTTTAGAATGTTCCTTTGATTTTAAACATTTTACCAATACACTGATTAAATAAGATGTATACTTTATGATTTAGGTAACTGCCTGCAATTTATTCACTTGTTTTCAATATTTCTCTGACATATTACTGTAATTGGCAGTTACCACTTTCTCACTGTCTTTTTCTTTGTCTCTGTGTTTCTCTCTTGTCTCTCATTATAACAGGTTTTTGTAGAGAGCTGATGTGTTTCCTGTCACTGTGGGCTGCAGAGCACAGTAGTACAGAGCAGAGTCTGATACAGCAGCAGAGGAGATCTTCAGATACACATGGATTTGATCCCTTTTTTCAACTTTAACAGAAAATCTTGGATCTACATCAGACACTTTAGCTCTTTTTTTCACTACCAAAGGTGAGTACAAGAAATTCAGGTTTTGATCTTTCATACTGACGGTACCAGTAAAGATAATCTGTAGCTCCAGGGGATTGACTGCAGGACAATGTAATATCTGAGCCCTCTTCATAAACAACATCATTTTTGTTTGCATTGATGACATTTCCAAAACAGCAGCTGAAAAAGAAAACATTTCTTCTTGGTGAAATGTTTTAAATAAAACAGAAAAATGAATAATTAACCAAATAAATACCTGCTGAGGCACAGAACAGAATAAATGAAGGAAGATCCATTGTAGTTCCATTGTTCACTCTGAGAAGAGTCAGACTGAATAGTTTCTACCACAGTCAAAAACATTAGATCAATTCAGAGCTGTAAACACTGAGTCCCTCCTCTCTGAGCCACATTATACCCAAATTCAGTTTTGTTCATTGCAGTTAAGTGCATCTCTGAGAGCACTGCCACCTTGTGGCAAGTTATTCACTGGCACAATGTTTTACACATGATAATCCATGAAACATGAACATGAATTTCCTTTGTATCTGGGCCTCAAAGCACAGTATTAGAGTCTAAAATGGTTCCAGTTTAGTGAATGAGATATATCCCCATATTATTGGTTTTCATCAAAAATGGTCATAATTTAGATATAAATCATCATTTTCTAACATGGATTTGCTGTTTTGAAAGCTCTTTTGGAACTTGAAAGAGACATGTCTTCTTTGAGATTTGTAAACAACTTTGAATATGAAATGAGTGTTACATGCAGAACTCTTGAAAATATTTACTGTGATCTTACTATAATAGCCACCAAATTGAAAAATGTGAAAAGTGTTGATTATAGCATTTAGAACAACTCCTGTGATAAGGATGCAGCACACAGTTTTCCCACAGAATTGGAACTTTAATTCTGTTGCTGAAATTGTTTTTTTTTTATGATAATTATTTTATTATTTGGGAAATAATACCAAATTTGATTTATCTGGAATAGAGTTTTTAGGTATTCAAAAAATTGTATTTTAAATAGTTAAGAAATTTTAATGGGACACATTTTCTGTTTTGTTTTAATATAAACTTGTGAAACTAATGTTTTTTTTTGTTGCTGTTGTTGTTTTGTTGTTGTTGTTGTTGTTGTTTTTGTGGGTTTGCTTATAAAATGTCATCTATCTTGGTCTGGTTTTGTAATGTTTTTATAGCACTAAGCCTGTGCAGTGGTCCTCAATGATGACCACAATGTCATGTTTTTGTAGTGAGTGTTGAGTGTGTTTCAGTCACTGTGGGCTGCAGAGCACAGTAGTACACAGCAGAGTCAGACACACGCAGATTCTTGATCATCAGTGAAACTGAATTTGAGTGTAGTTGGGCATCAAATCTGTCTTCAAATTCAGAGCTGCTGCTTGATCCAAATTTGTTTTTCATTAGTATATATTCAGGGAGGCCATTTGAGCGATGAATGTACCAGTAAAGATATGGATCAGACTGAAGGGTTTGATATTCACAGCTCAGGGTGACCTGCTGTTCTTCTGTGGCAGTTTTTGTTTCATTTGGCTGATTAACAGTGTCTTGTCCAAGGCATCCTGTAAATGCACAAGAACATAATTATACATTCAATATGATTTTTAATATTACAGTTAAAAATCATTTACAGAAAGGTTGAATGACAGTTTTGATAACTTACCATTGATATTAAAGAGAAAAATCAATAACGCAAGCAACCAAATCATCTTTGTTTATCGTTGAGAGGAATGGAATGGAACAACATTTCACAGCAGTCCTCCACAACTGTAGGAGAAGATTTGTTTCCTGCATGTCATGTAGTAAATATGAGGTGTCGTGTATGTAGATATTGCCACCTTCAGGCTAAAAATGTTTTTGTATGAGTGTTGAGTGTGTTTCAGTCATCGTGTTCCTCATAGCACAGTAGTACACTCTTAAAAATAAAGGTGCTTCACGATGCCATAGAAGAAACATTTTTGGTCTAAATTGTTCCACAAAGAACCTTTAACATCTAAAGAACCTTTCTGTTTCACAAAAGGTTCTTTGTGGTGAAAGAAGGCTCTATATTAATAGTAGAAGCTGAAAAAAAAAAAAAGGCTTGTTAATGTTGATTTTATTCTTGAGTACTATATTGTTGTTTTTTATTTTTTAGCATAGTTATGCATTTGTCATCAGTGTCAATGAATAGTGTTTTTGTATGAGTGTTGAGTGTGTTTCAGTCACTGTGGGCCTCAGAGCACAGTAGTACACAGCAGAGTCAGACACACGCACATCCTGGATTGTCAGTGGAACTGTTTTTGTTTGTGTGTTCAGACTTGCATTAAATCTTTTCTTGAACTCTTCCTCATTATTTCCATAAGTAGCAGCTCTGTTCAGCATGTACTTTGGGAATCCATTTACTTTTTGCTGGTACCAGAAGAGAGTTATGCCTGAAACAGTGGTTGTATATGAACAATTGATTATTACAGCTGCACCTTCATCTGCTGTTTGAACTGTCATATTCTGGTGGACGGCATCCTCAGATTTACACCCTGGAATTTAAAAAAACATTTGCCAATTGAATTATTTTACTCATTCTCAAATTAATATTTAAGAAAAAAGTTTAAAATCTACTTACCTAAGAAATATGAGATAAACAACATGAAATATGTTTGCCAGTGTGCCATCATAATACTATAAATATGCTGTGCTAAATTAAACTCAACTGAATGAACACATCAATGAATGAACAGTAGAACAGCAGTTCTGTCCTCTTGTTGCTTCAGTCTCTCTTTGCTAAAGTTAAACTGAACATATTTACAAACAGGAGGAGGAGCCTTACTGTACCACAGTATCTGAATACACTGCTTGAGTGAAAGAAATTGATTAGTTTTGACATGTGTCATATTGTAGAATAATTTGCATTAAGTTTGAATGATATATCAATCTTCTCTTATTTCTCAGCTATATATGGAAAAGTGCAGATTGATAATACAGAAAAAAGATAGTTATTAGAGAATGATTTTTTTTTCTTTTTATACTCACTGCATGTTGTTCCAAACCTGTATGACTTTAACTAAATATTTTAAATATTTTTTTTGTTAGTAAATTCTCAGTGATCAATGTCAGTGGGCACCGACACAGAACATTTTTTCAAACTGTCTTCTTTTGTGTCAGAAGAAAGAAAGTCATACAGGTTTAGTACAACGTGAAGGTGAATAAATGATGATAGAACAATCATATTTGGGTGAACTGTATGAAATTCATTATTGTTAAACTCTGTAATTTATTTTCTCTCTGAGAAAATCTCCTGTTCCTGAGACACACAGATTCTTGATCATCAATAGAACTGTTCTTAATGTTAAAAAGGAAGACTAGCCAAACTTTTTACTATATCATCTCTGTTTCTCTTTGCAGTTTGAGATTCTTCATAAGGTTCAGCTTCATGTAAGAATTTGTGAAATGATGCCTCCTTGTGGTGAGTTTGAATAGATTTTAATGCTCTGAACTATATAAATTAAATTGTATAGTGTAACAGTGTAACTAATGTCAGAATAAATTTATCTGAATAAATAAAAAGTAAAATGTCATTTATTGGATGTTACTTTGCGCTACTAAGATTTTGACTTGGAAAACTTTCCTTTAAGAGACTTCATACAAGAGACTTTGCAGATGACATATTAAATGATAATGTAATGTTTAGTCAAATCTTTCACAATGGTTGTGATGTACAAGAACTATTCTATTGTTTCATTTTTATTACTCTTTCAGTAACCACACACAGGTGTTTCCACAAGTTTCATTATATTATGTGAATTACAGATTGTGGTTTTGATGTGGTTTGAGATCAAAGTGAAAAATGAATTTGAGTTTTTGTACGGCTTCACATAGACTTTGTATCACTGGGCTGCAGCTCTTAGAGCACAATAATAGAGAGCTGAATCTGACAGAGTTACACCAGTAATAGTGAATTCAGTGGATGTACGTGATGTAGTCGACTGAAAGCGAGGATCAGTGGGACTTCCACTTGCAGTAGCTGATCGAGCAGGTCTAAATATTAAATACTGAGGTTCTCCATTGGGATACTGTCTGTACCAGTGCAGATGAACATAACTGCTGCTTGTATCATATGTGCAGCTGAAGGCCACAGTCTCCTCTTCCTTTACAACAAAAGCATCTTTATTTGGCCTAATCTGGTCTGCAGTCATCACACCTAAAACAAACAAATAAAAATAATTTGTCAGCCAAATTACACAAAATTATCTCAAATTATCTCATGAATACCACTATAATAAAAATAAAAAGAGTCAGATTATACCTGAAGTCAGAATTAAAATGAGAAGCAGGTGTTTTTCCATGTTGACTAGGTCAGATCAGGTGTGTATTAATGTTGTCTGTGCTCTGAGCTGTAGATCTGTGTTACTGTGAGTCTCTGCAGTTTCACACTCAAACACACTGGAACTTCCTGCTTTCTGTGCAATGATACTGTCTGCTACTTCTCATGTTTTTGCAGTGATTACAGGAAAGCTTTTGCAGTTGCAGGAAAGTGTAGATTATTAATAAAGCAGATAATTTTGAAGAAAATTACAAACATGAACAATTAATGAACCAATAATATTAACAGTGCTATTATACAATATTTAATATGACCAAAATAGTATTAATCTAGAGCAGAGGTGTAAGAACAGAATTAAAAAGTGCATGTATAATGATAATAGATAACACAGTCAATGTCACAAA
>NW_026129219.1:64189-87170 GCF_022985175.1 Labeo rohita
TTTGATTACATTTGGGGCTGGAAAGATTGTGGTTTTGATTGTGGCTTTAACTAGATATTTTCAAAGTGAAAAGAGCTTCAGGTTTTTGTACGACATGTCTCATGTTTTCTATCACTGGGCTCCTACTAATAGAGCACAATAATAGTGAGCTGAATCTGACAGACGTACATCAGTAATAGTGAGTTCAGTGGATGTATGTGATGTAGTCGACTGAAACCGAGGATCAGCTGTGTTTTCGTTTTTCCATGATCGAGCGCCTTTATACGCTAAAAACAAAAGTTCTTGATTACGATACTGTCTGTACCAGAAAAGACGAACATTATCGCCGTTTGTACTAAATGAGCAGCTCAGCTTGACAGTTTCTCTTTCTGTTGTGGTAACATTTTTCTCTTTATCTGGCTCAATACTGTCCCCAGACACCAAACCTGTGAACAAAAAGCAGAATATAAACCAAATTCAGTGCAAACACAAGACACATCGCAAACAGTAAAAATGACTCAAATTAAATTTTTAAAACATTAGGGTTTTGAGGGTCCACAGTTTCATCATTTACTCAATAATTAGCATACCTGTTCCCATAATAATGATTAGAAAACATCTGTCCATGTTGAATAAGATCAGCTCAGTTCTTTCTTGAGGCCTTCAATGTTCTGCACTGTGTGAGAGACACTGAAAGTCATAGACACCCATGAACTTCCTTCTCGCTGTCACATGATGCTGCTTGCTTTGAATACAAATTGTTCAAATGATCTGTCTGTCTGTTTGTCTGTCTTGCACCTGCAGCTTTTATTCTTATGCAAGGAAAAAAGATCTCTGTGTGCATTTTCTCAAGAACATTTGACAACACTGCAGCCCTGTGGTGGAAATGTGCCTGCACATTGTGATTAGCATTTAACACTTTTTTTACAGCATATAGAACCTATTAAATTACTTGGAAAAAGTGCAGTTCCTTCCTGTAGAAGAAGCTTTGTTTCCTGCTTGTCATGTTGATGTAGTGATGATGTTCAATAGCAGATGTTTTCCTTACAGTAGTTATTATGAGGTGTCATGTGTATGTAGATATTGCCACCTTCAGAATAAACATGTTTTTGTATGAGTGTTGAGTGTGTTTCAGTCACTGTGGTCCTCATAGCACAGTAGTACACAGCAGAGTCAGACACACACACATCCTGGATTGTTAGTGGAAATGATTTTGAAATTGTGTTGAGATCACCGTTAAATCTTTCCTTGAACTCAGTCCTTGAATCAAATTTGCTCAGCATGAAATCTGGGAATCCATTTACATTTTGCTGATACCACAGTAGAACTGGTGATATATCAGTGCTTTCATATTGACAGTTGATTGTTACATTTGTTCCTTTAACAGCAGTTTGAACTGTTATATTTTGTTCAACACTGTCCAGAGAATCACATCCTGTAATGTAATGTAAAACATCACTTATGAGGATCTCATATTCATATTAGAAGAATATTACAGAATAATAAAGTTGATAAAGTTGTTGTAACACTGTCACATATGCAAAGACCTGCAGGAGGAGTCTGACTGCACAGTATCTGAACATACACAGCATGACTGTCTCCTCCTCCTGAAGGATTCTGGGTGCATTTTAGTCACTTTTTAATGTTCTGATGTTTGTTTTATCAACTGTAATAAAGTTTGTTGATGAGAGGAGGAGGTGGGAACCAGCTTATGATAAACAAACTTGAAATAATATTTTCTTGTACTTACCATAATACTTCAATAATTTTTGTTTTATTTATTTATTTATTTATTTATTTATTTATTTTCAGTGTGGATATATTGCCAGAAGAAGCTGTAAAAAAGACTTAATGTTGATTTTATTCTTAAAGTACTATATTGTTTTTTTTTTTTTTTTTTATTGTTCATGATAGTTATTAATTTGTCGTCAATGTCAAGGTTGTGTTTTTTGTATGAGTGTTGAGTGTGTTTCAGTCACTGTGGGCTTCAGAGCACAGTAGTACACAGCAGAGTCAGACACACGCACATCCTGGATTGTCAGTGGAACTGTTTTTGTTTGTGTGTTCAGACTTGCATTAAATCTTTTCTTGAACTCTTCCTCATTATTTCCATAAGTAGCAACTCTGTTCAGCATGTACTTTGGGAATCCATTTACTTTTTGCTGATACCAGAAGAGAGTTATGCCTGGATCAGTGGTTGTATATGAACAATTGATTATTACAGCTGCACCTTCATCTGCTGTTTGAACTGTCATATTCTGGTGGATGGCATCCTCAGATTTACACCCTGAAATTTAGAAAACCATTTACCAATTGAATTATTTTACTCATTCTCAAATTAAAATGTAATAAAAAATGTTTAAATCTACTTACCCAAGAAATATATGATAAACAACATGAAACATGTTTGCCAGTGTGCCATCATAATATTATAAATATGCTGTGATAAATTAAACTCAACTGAATGAACACATCAATGAATGAACAGTAGAACAGCAGTTTAACCCACTTGTTGCTTCAGTGTCTCTTTGCTAAAGTTACACTGAACACATTTACAAACAGGAGGAGGAGCCTGACTATACCACAGTATCTGAATACACTTGACTGAAAGAAATTGCTTTGTTTTGACACTGAAGTGTCATAGTATTGTAGAATATTTTCTTCATAAGGTTTCAGCCTTATATAAGAATTTGAGTAATGATGCCTCCTTGTGGTGAGTTTGAATAGATTTTGCTGAAATTTATTTAAATTAAATTTGGTCACATTCTGACATAATTCACAAGCAGTGCAACTAATGTCAGAATAAATTAATCATAATAAAGAAGTATTAAAATGACATTTATTGGACATGTTAGTTTGCCTTATATAAAGAGTTTGACTTTGAGAGAAAACTTTCTTTAAGAGATTCAGGCAGACATCATACAAGGATTTTGCAGAGGAGATATTGATAATGATAATGAGATGTTTAGTCAAATCTTTCAAATGGCTGTGATGTCCTATAATTCAAGAAATATTCTACTATATTGTGTTTCCTGTTCATTACTGCTTCAGTAAACACACGCAGGTGTTTCCACAAGTTTAATTATATTGTGTGAATTTTAGATTGTGGGTTTGATGTGGTTTAAGATCAAAGGGAAAAATGAATTTGAGTTTTTGTACGGCTTCACATAGACTTTGTATCACTGGGCTCCAGCTCTTAGAGCACAATAATAGAGAGCTGAATCTGACAGAGTTACACCAGTAATAGTGAGTTCAGTGGATGTTTGTGATATAGCTGACTGAAAGCGAGGATCAGAGGGATTCCCACCTCCACCACCTGAATACTTATATATTAAATAGTGAAGCTCTCCATTAAGATACTGTCTGTACCAATAAAGGCTAAAATAACTGCTGCTTGTTGTATATGAGCAGCTGAGGGTCACAGTCTCCTCTTCCTTTATGACAATTTCTTCTTTATTTGGCCTAATCTGGTCTGCAGTCATCACACCTAAATCAAACAAATAAAAATTATTTATTCAAGTTATGCAAAATTATCTCAACATATCTCATTAACACCATGAGTCATATTGTACCTGAAGTCAGAATTAAAATGAGAAGCAGGTGTTTTTCCATGTTGACTAGGTCAGATCAGGTGTGTATTAATGTTGTCTGTGCTCTGAGCTGTAGATCTGTGTTACTGTGAGTCTCTGCAGTTTCACACTCAAACACACTGGAACTTCCTGCTTTCTGTGTGATGAGACTGTCTTTTGCTCTGCCATTGGTTAGAGGAAAGCCTTCCAACTGCAAGAAATTACATTTGTACTATTCTGATTATTTATTTCCTCCTTAAGATGAACTGTATTCCTCTTTATAAGTTACTTTGCATAAAAAGTGCCTGCTGAATGAATAAATGTAAATGTAAATATATTTATTTAGCAGATAATTTTGTCTTTGAATGATTAATGAAGCAATAATAATAAGAATGACAGAATTTAAAATAGTATTGATCTAGATCAGACATGTAAAAGTAGAATTAAACAGAAAAGAAGTAAATGTCAGTGGTTAAGGTCACACATATGGGATTAGTGACCTAAAAGTAGTTCTGAGTTTTAAACATGTTTTATTTATTTAGTTTCATAAATCTTGTTTTAAATGTTTAAAAGTATAAATACTTTTATTTCCAGATTTAAAGTAGATCCCAAATTCAGGCCCCCAATGCATACATGTATGTGTTTAAATCTGAAGAGTTAAAGAGCTGATCTTCAAATGCTTTTCATTGTTGTGATGCTTGGAGGTTCATTCCAAGTACACTGAGTGTGAAAGTTGCTGTAAGATGTTGTATTTTCCTGTGATTATACCACTAACTGACTGCAGAGGGAGTCTTTAACAAAAAGTTATCTATTTCTATATATAGCTATGTTTTTGTATGAGTGTTGAGTGTGTTTCAGTCACTGTGGGCTTCAGAGCACAGTAGTACACAGCAGAGTCAGACACATGCAGATTCTTGATTGTCAGTGGAACTGTTCTTAACTGCTTGTCCAGTGTTGCAGAAAATCTCTCTTTAAATTCATCCTCAGTAGTTCCTTTACTAAATGTATATTCACTCAGCATGAATGTTGGTGATCTGTTTGGTAGCTGTTTGTACCAGAAGAGATATGCATCATTAGCTGTGGTAGAGTAATTGCACTGTAGAGTAACTGAATTTCCTTTATTTGCAGTCATTTCTCCTGAAGGTTGTTCAACTCTGTCTTGCCCCCAGCACACTGAAAATAGATTAAATTATTTATAATTTACATACATTAAGTAACTAAAATAGTATCTGTAAAGTGTGATAAATAGTTATCTTTCTTACCAAAGTCCTGTGCTGAGAAGAAAAGCATAATAATCATCAGTTTTTCCATTGTTGAAATTAATGTTTTGATGCGTGTTTAATGAATGTGTCTTGCTGTCTTTAGTGTAGCTCTCTGTTTCCTCTGTGCTGCTCTTTTCTTGATATTTCAAGTCTTCAAGTAGGTCTATACCCTCACGTGACACACTGTTGATAGTGCTGTTGAGGGATGCTGCCACCCAGTGCTGAATGTATGTATTTCTAACAAATTAATTTTAAATTCAACACTCATAGTCTAACATAACTGCTGTAAATTATTAGGATAATTTTGGTCTGCACATCAGATCATCATCTTCTCCAACAATACAATATATTTATTTTGCTGTGCAACACAATGACAGAAACAGTCTGTAGTAGAGCTGCCTGTTTCTGAATGAAGTGAGGCACATGTGATCATTAGCTGTTTTTGCATATCAAGCTGTGAATTTAACATTTCTGTGAAAAACTGGAATATTGCATACATAATTGGCAAATAAAGCACCGTTTCCATCACACATGTTCAAGAGAACAAAATCGCCACTTCCTGGGAAGCTGCCGCAAAATGTCTATGATAAAAATGAAGATGAAAAATGTTATACTGCATTCTAAGGCAGATGCCTGATGTATAGGAACACATCTTGTAAGACATTTCCTGAGTCAAAGTCTGTCATCAAAATGATTTGGTTAAATTACCTCCCAGTCATACAGTCACTCAGGAACTTCTTGCTCTCTGTCAGTTTCTTTTCTTTCTTTTTTTTTTCTTTTTTTCTTTTTTCTTTTCTTTTCCATTGAGTTTGTACAGTGTATATAGTTATTATATCTCATTTTAAACATGTGAATGTATTTTATCTGGCTTTTGTTTTCAGTGTCATTGAGTGGGCCATTTGGGAATGTGATTCTCTTGATTGTTATGTGCTCCAGTCTGATTAGAAAGTAGGGTTATAGTTATGTCAGGTTTTTGTACAGTGTTCTTGTGTTTCCTGTCACTGTGGGCTGCAGAGCACAGTAATACAGAGCAGAGTCTTTCAGAGCAGCAGAGGAGATGATCAGATCCACATGGTTTTCTTTGTCTTTGGTGACATTGGCAGTGAATCTGGAATCTACATTAGACACCTCAGCTTTTTTTGCACCATCTGCGATGAGCACAATGAACTCAGGAGCTGATCCAGGATACTGACGATACCAGTGAAGATAGTCTGCAGATGAATAACTGCAAGATAATTTAACACTTGAACCCTCGCCAGCAAACTCCTCTGTTTTGGTTGGTTTAATTTCATTTCCATATGTTGCATCTGTAAAAGTAGATCAAATCTGTTATGAACTGGTTTTTCATTTGAATATTCTTTTTAGACAGCATAAAATGCTATATAAAATATAAGGGATACATAGACACAAATCACAAAACACTTCAATACTCACATGCAAAGGCAGAAAGCAGAATAACAGAATGGAGACTCATTGTGTGTGTTTCTTACACACTTTCTAACAGACCTGAAGTTTAAGAAGATCACATCAGGTGTTAGTGCATTAAACCCCACCTCTTCCAGAAAGCTCTGTGAAAGAGCAGATGAGAGATTTTTTTATGTTGCTAGTCATCAGCAGTGTCATTACTATTCATGCACAGATCCACCCTCTTGTGGTTCCTTACTAACTCTGTCATATGATATAAATCCTCAAATCTCAATATATAGAATTTGATCTGGATTCTTAAAATTCATAAACCAGATTATCAGCAGGGATTTCTGTTTAGAATTTAGGTTTTCTACAATATTGTTTTGTTATCTTAAGCATCGATAATGTGAATAGCAAATGTTGACTTATCTTTAGATATTTAAGTATTTTCTTATAATTGTTTTCAAAAAATGTCAGATATATCTTGGTCTAGTTTTGTCATGTTTTTATAGCACTAAGCTTGTCCTCAATGATGACCACAATGTCATGTTTTTGTATGAGTGTTGAGTGTGTTTCAGTCACTGTGGGCTTCAGAGCACAGTAGTACACAGCAGAGTCAGACACACGCACATCCTGGATTGTCAGTGGAACTGTTTTTGTTTGTGTGTTCAGACTTGCATTAAATCTTTTCTTGAACTCTTCCTCATTATTTCCATAAGTAGCAGCTCTGTTCAGCATGTACTTTGGGAATCCATTTACTTTTTGCTGGTACCAGAAGAGAGTTGGGCCTGAATTAGTGGTTGTATATGAACAATTGATTATTACAGCTGCACCTTCATCTGCTGTTTGAACTCTCATATTCTGGTGGACGGCATCCTCAGATTTACACCCTGGAATTTAGAAAACCATTTGTCAATTGAATTATTTTAATCATTCTCAAATTAAAATTTAAGAAGAATGTTTAAAATCTACTTACCCAAGAAATATGAGATAAACAACATGAAATATATTTGCCAGTGTGCCATCATAATATTATAAATATGCTGTGCTAAATTAAACTCAACTGAATGAACACATCAATGAATGAACAGTAGAACAGCAGTTTAACCCTCTTGTTGCTTCAGTCTCTCTTTGCTAAAGTTACACTGAACACATTTACAAACTGGAGGAGGAGCCTGACTATACCACAGTATCTGAATACACTGCTTGAGCAAAAGAAATTGATTTGTTTTGACACAGAAGTGTCATAGTATTAGAAATAATTTCTTCATAAGGTTCAGCCTTATATAAGAATTTGAGTAATGATGCCTCCTTGTGGTGAGTTTGAATAGATTTTGCTGAAATTTAGTTAAATTAAATTGGTCATTCTGACATAATTCACAAACAGTGCAACTAATGTCAGAATCAATTAATCATAATAAAGATGAAAATGACATTTATTGAATTTATTAAATGTTAGTTTGGACTATGTTTGAGTTTAAATCTTTCTTTAAGAAATTCAGGCAGACATCATACAAGGTTTTTGCAAAGGAGATATTGATAATGATAATGAAAATGTGATGTTTAGTAAAATCTTTCAAAATAGTTGTGATGTACTGTAATTCAAGAAATATTCTACTATATTGTGTTTCCTGTTCATTACCATTTCAGTAACCACACACAGGTGTTTCCACAAGTTTAATTATATTGTGTGAATTTTAGATTGTGGGTTTGATGTTGTTTAAGATCAAAGGGAAAAATGAATTTGAGTTTTTGTACGGCTTCACATAGACTTTGTATCACTGGGCTGCTGCTCTTAGAGCACAATAATAGAGAGCTGAATCTGACAGAGTTACACCAGTAATAGTGAGTTCAGTGGATGTACGTGATGTAGTCGACTGAAAGCGAGGATCAGAGGGATTCCCACCTCCACCACCTGAAAACTTATATATTAAATAGTGAAGCTCTCCATTAAGATACTGTCTGTACCAATAAAGTCTAACATAACTGCTGCTGCTTGTATATGAGCAGCTGAGGGCCACAGTCTCCTCTTCCATTATGACAATTGCTTCTTTATTTGGCCTAATCTGGTCTGCAGTCATCACACCTAAATCAAACAAATAAAAATAATTTTTCAAGTTACACAAAATTATCTCAACATATTTCATTAACACCAAGAGTCATATTGTACCTGAAGTCAGAATTAAAATGAGAAGCAGGTGTTTTTCCATGTTGACTAGGTCAGATCAGGTGTGTATTAATGTTGTCTGTGCTCTGAGCTGTAGATCTGTGTTACTGTGAGTCTCTGCAGTTTCACACTCAAACACACTGGAACTTCCTGCCTAAGAGAAATGGCTCTTCTCTTATTTCAAGGTCTAAATCCTTACATAGCACACTGTTGATGGCACTTTTGAGGGATGCTGCCCCCCAGTGCTGAATTTATGTATCAGATTCTAACATAACTGCTGCTTGTAATTTATTTAGGATCATTTTAGTCTACATATCAGCACATCAAGTTCTCTAACAATGTTTATTTGTATAATATCAGGAACAGTCTGTAGTAAAGCTGCCTGTTTTTGAATAAAAGGGAGGCACATGTGATCATTAGCGATGTTTCCATCTCAAGAACAAAATTAGTACTTCCTGGGAAGCTGAATTTATTATGTAGTCTGTAAGTGTCAAAATGCTTACACAAACAACATTACATATTTGGAAAAAAAAAAAAAAATCTTATCACACACAGATGCAGATGTTTCCACATGTTTTCTGTGCATAACAGATTGTGGTTTTGAGCATACGTTTGTTCATAAGTTTGATGTGGTTCAGTTTCAAAGAGAATAATGAATTTGAGTTTTTGTACGGCTTCACATAGACTTTGTATCACTGGGCTCCAACTCTTAGAGCACAATAATAGAGAGCTGAATCTGACAGAGTTACACCAGTAATAGTGAGTTCAGTGGATGTTTGTGATGTAGTCGACTGAAAGCGAGGATCAGAGGGGGTTCCAGTGCCACTCCAGTACAGAGTATCTTTCCATATTAAATGAGGTTCTGTATTAGGATACTGTCTATACCAGAAAATTACAACATAACTGCTGCTTGTATCATATGAGCAGCTCAGTGTCACAGACTCTCCTTCTGTACTGGTGACATTTGTACCCTTATTTGGCCCAATCTGATCTGCAGCCATTGCACCTGCAAACATAAACATAAATGGAAAAATTGTATACATTTTGAAACTGTGGGTTAAATTAATTCACATCTATTTCCCTTAGCACTGGGATCAAAGAGTATTTTACCTGAAGTCATGATTAAAATCAGTACCAAGTGTCTGTCCATGTTTACTAAGTCAGATCAGTTCTGTTGATGTTCTTCTGTTCTCTGGGTTGTGATGATTGTGATGCTCTGAGTTTCTGTTGTTACTCAGGAACTTCCTGCTCTTTTTGTTGATGATGCTGTGGTTTGTCAGTTTACAATTTAGCAAAAAACAATATAATATAGAGATGAATAAAATATTTGAAGAGTCAAAAATAATAACAATTGTGAATATTTTTAGCAGCAGCAATAACTTGAAGCATTCATTTTCTGTGTGACTTTATCAGTCTCTCACATCGTTCTGGAGGAATTTTGACCACTCTTCTTTTCAACATTGCTCCAGTTTATTGAGGTTTGTGGGCATTTGTTTATGCACAGCTCTCACCACAGCATTTGAGTCAGGATGAGCTCTGGACTTGGACTGGGCAACACCTTGATTCTTTTCTTTTCAGCCATTCTGTTGTAGATTTGATGGTGTGCTTGGGATCATTGTCCTGTTGCATGATCCAGTTTTGGCCCAACTTTAGATGTCGGACAGATGCCCTCGCATTTGACTGTAGAATACTTTGATATACAGAGGAGTTCATGGATAACTCAATGACTGTGAGGTGCTCAGGTCCTGTGGCTACAAAACAAGCCCAAAATGATCAGCCCTCCTCCAGGATGTTTGTCTTTTGGTATGAGGTGTTTGTGCTGATATGCTTTTTAGGTTTTCACCAAAATTGGTGCTGTGCATTATGGCCAAACATCCCCACTTCGGTCTCATCTGTTCAAAGGATATTATTTTAGAAGACTTGTGTTTTGTTCAGATGCAACTTTGCAGACCTAAACTGTGCTGCAATGCTGCAATGAAGTTTTCTTCTGCCAAGCCTTCCAAACATTTTCGTCCCATATTTTTCTAATGCCATTGTCATGAACTTTATCATTTAACCTGTTAACTGAGGCCTGTAGAGTCTGAGGTGTAGTTCTTGGGTTGTCTGCCGTTTCTCTGAGCTTTACACGGTCTGATCTTGGGGTGAATTTTCTGTGACGTCCACTCCTGGAAGGAGAGGTGTCTGTTTTAAATGTCTCCTACTTGTGAATAAAGGTCAGATTGTTTGGAAATGGCCATATTACTCTTCTCAGATTGATGGCAGCAACAATTGCTTCTCTAAGATGATTGCTGATGTCTTACCTCCTTGGCAATGTGTTAACGCACACCTGAAGGCTCCAGACCAGCAAACTGACAAAGCTTATGCTTTTATAGAGGCGCTCGGACTTGCTGATAATCAGTTAATCAAAGGTATTTAATTATCAGTGCTTGACTGTTATTGACCCTCTTAATTCCAATGTTAACAGTAAGGGTGTCCTAACTTTGTCACACATGGCTTTTCTATTTTGGCTTTTTGTTCAGTGAATAATGACACGGTGCAATTTGTCATGTGTTATTGTTCATCTGAGGTTTTATTTTCAAAATCAAAAAAGACCAGCCAAGCACCCTTTTTTTTTTTTTTTTTTTAATGATGTCCTGATACAGAAAACCATGGAATTCAATAGGGTGTCCTTTTTCACATGACTGTAGTAGAACCCTCAAACAAGACTCTTTTCTGTTGTGTAGACAGTAAATTAATGAACGAGGTAGAGAAACACATATTTGAAAGAAAGGTCTGTTATTTAAAGCAAGGAAGAGCTATGTTGTACAAAGTTGTTATATCTCATTTTAAACAATTGTATTTGAATGTATTTTATCAGGCTTTTGTTCTCAGTATCTGAGTTGGCAATTTGGGAATGTGATTCTCTCAAATGTAATGTGCTCCAGTCTGAGGAAGTAGGGTTATAGTTATGTCAGGTTTTTGTACAGTGTTCTTGTGTTTCCTGTAGGGCTGCACGATTTGGGAAAATTTTCATATTGCGATTACTGAGGTCAATATTGCGATACGCGATTGCGATTATAATAAATGGTATTGTGAGTCAACTTGATGGGTTTTTAAAGAAAATGCACACACAGATTAGTGATAATGCGGAAATGTGTATTTGTAACACTAGAAATGGTTTCAAAATAAATTATTTTTACCAAATGAAATAGCATTTGCATTAATGTAAACTTATTTTCTCAAAAGTATAGCTAAATTAAATAAAATAAAAACATACACATTTTCACAAAAATAAGATATTTTAAAGATTTTGCCCAAACAAACGGACATTTATGAAGAATGTAACATATACTCTGTGTAAACTCCTTTGAAAAGGAAACTGGATATGTTTTTGGTCGGATCACAAGTGGACAATGGAGACACAGTCGTTTACACCTGGCATTTTAATCCATCTCTTCTGTCCACTTTCGACCACTTCTGACCACATTCCTGCATTTTCATACATTACAAACTCAACTGACTGGCGTCTCTCCTGTATGATTTCATGTGATTCTCTTCAGACATTAGAACTGTACATGAATTATGAGCTTCTAGAACGTTTGACCTCCTAACTGAAGATCTTTTTTACAAATATAAATAAAAACAGTATAAATAAAAATAGTCTAAACAAAAAATAGCTGTATTAAGTGCAAACAATAGTGCAGCCATAATCAAAGTAGGCTAGGCTACTCTCTCAATGTTCAAATTGCAAATAGAGACCAACTTTTTTAAAGGCTGATACAGAGCTATAGACAACTACACAACCTATTAAAGGATACATATAAATAACAACATATATATGTTATGTAGCCTAATTTGCGCGCACTGTGGAACCGCTCTCTAAAAGCTCGTAATGAAATTGCTTTTGAAGGCGCGTGCGGTTTCGTTTTAAGGATCGTGCGAATTCTCAGCGGCGCTGAGCGTGCTTTCTACAATACGAGACATTAATTTAACAAATGAATTTGAAAGTGAGGGGGACACAAACGGGATTTTGAAAAGTGGATGTGGTCAAAAGTGGACAAGCTGAAAACGTTTTATACCCCTATTTACACCTGTACTTAGCATTGTCCACTTGTGATCAGATCAACGCATCAGAAAACGCATGTTAATACCAGTGTTTTAACAAATAATGCTGCCTGTCAGATTGTGCTACCAACACTGTTTTTTCATACTGTAATGTTAGGGTTGGGGTAGGTGTACACGTTAGTAAAGCCTCACACAATGTTACCCACACAGCAAAAGGACTCCGCGGCGGATCTGCCGCGGAGGTATCGCGGCTTCCGAAACGTACCCGCGAAACGGCCCCGTATCGGCGTCCACTTGCGCGCAGTGACGGATCCGCAACGAAGGCGGGTCGCGGATCCGCCGTGGCTCCGCGCTGCATCCGCTCCGCATCCGCGATTAAAACCTTACCTCCGCGGCGGGTCCGTTTTGGGCCCGCAAATTCATACATACATCCGCCGCAGACTCGCAACGGACTCATAAAAATCCTGGCTCATCTGGCCCGGATCCGTTTTGGACCGGTTTATCTAATTTTCAAAATCCCTTTTGTTCTTGCTTTAGGATAAAATAGGATATAACTAAAACCATCAATAGCCCTAGGCTACTACAGCAATACAGGCCTAAGCTTGTATTTTTAACCTAACTATTGAAAATAGGCCTAAAAAAATGTTCAAGTCAAGACATCAATTTATTGTACAAAAGCAATCACTAATCACTACTCAATGGAAACATAACATTGATATTTAAATTTATGGACAGTTATAGGTTATAGCCTATTCTGTTTTTAAGTAGCCTACTGAATGATGTACACACAACTGATGAAATGTTGTTAACACTTTATTGAGCAACCTTATAGGTGTCACATGTATGCAAACATAAAATATTTGATCTATTAGGCTACAACTTCAATGAAATGCTGTATGCACAGCTAAAATATCAGAAAATGAATAACTGGTGAACAAAAAGAAGTTCAATAAAAAGGTTTTTTATTGCTTATTTCTCCTATTACTCCATTTGTGTGGATGGAGGCAGGACACGTCTCCTCGTTGCCCGATCCGTCGCCAGGTTGAACCACCTGATTGCGTGCTTGGTGACCTCCGCCTCCGTGGCTGACTGTGTCAGCGTGTTTTTCCTCACAGCACCTGTAATCAAACAGACAGATGTGTTTATGTTATGATATGTACACTCAAAAAAGTGAGTCTAAATTTGCATTATTTAATTCAATTGCTTAACAATTTTCCATCCGTTTAGATTACTTAGTTTTAACATAAAACATTTCAATAAACTTAATGTGATTCGTATACATCAGTCAACCATGAATGAAACAGGTAAGATTTATGTAATAATTCCCAGCAAAGAGTTAATGAGATTATGTGATGATTGATCATAAATGATGAACAGCTGATGTTATCATCAAGCAGAATCACCGAAGGAAAGAGAAACACGAGAACTACAACTTCAGCCACAGCCGAAGAAATCAACTGAAATAAAGACATTAAATCATTTAAGATCTGATTAAACAACTCTTAAAACAGCTTTATCAGCTTCACATCAGACTTCTAGAGAAGCTCTTATTGTGAATTAACAGAGGTTTAGATGTTTTATTGTTTTGTTTGAAATCACCATCAAAGAGACCAGTGTTTCCTGTTGTTGGGCTCTTGACCCTTGACATTTTGGTGTTTTTATGTAGAACACATTAAGCTTAACCAGCAAAGCCAAGTGAAGAAGAGTTGTGAAAAAAAAATTATCCACCGACTTCATTTCAAGTCCAATATCTTTATATATTGATATTGTATTGCTTTAGATTTGTTAATAACTTCAGATCTTGTAGTACTGTAAAAAATGATAATTTGAATAATTTACAAATCATTTTGTGCACAAAAAAGTTTTCATCTGCAGCATTGCAAACACCATAGACATTAAGTTTCAGTGTATGAATCAGTACCTTACCATCAACAATGGTGACAGTCAAAAAAAATGCTTCATGCTCAGTGCATGCTGGGATACATGGGCGAGTCATGAACTATGCTGGTACCCAGCATGCATTGCAATATGAAGCTGTTTGACTCACCATTGTTGAGATTCATATACTGATTTTTGAGGTCTGTGGTCTTTGTATTGCTGCAGATGAATACTAATCACTTTGTGCGCAAGTTAATTAATTTAGACCGAATCATTTTTTGGAGTGTATAACATCCAAAGCCAAGTATGCTTACACAATACAATATATGAGATAGGCATTAAGGAGAAACATGAAACTTACAAAGTAAGACATGACTTACATGACTTGTTTCATGACATGACTTACAAAGTTATAAACAGGGTTGTGGTGGGTAAACTACGAATTTTGTGATCAGGGTAAGGTGTACTGCACCTTTCACTATTGGATATTTAAAAAAGACATCCAAAATGTTCAAATAATATCAGTGGTATTAAATGGTTCCTTGATCAGTGCACATATTGTATGTGGATAAATCAGTGTGGTTTTGTAATGTTTTAAGTTTGTTAGGGTAATGCATACATTCTATTTGGAGGTAAACTCTTTACATTACATTACATAAACTCTTAACAGGTGGATAAACATATTTCTGACATTTGAGCGGTGGGTAAACTCCATTTACTTGCGTTTAGTCTCCACTACAGCCCTGGTTAACATTACATCAAGGTATTAGCAGATGCTTTTATCCAAAGCGGCTTAATCAAGCTACATGTTGCATCAGAGACCTCAGTTTTAGGTTAACCATTCCGAAAGCAACACTAAATTAAAATACATCTCACATGGTAATTTACAACCCACACAAAACTGCATTCCATCAGTGTGTATTATTATTATTATAATTTATTTATTTATTTAGACAAATGTACACGAGCGAAGCTATCGCAACCACCAGGCAGCCAATACGTTTGAGTGCATTTACTTTAATAACATGATGGCCTGTTACCCACACCTAGGGTGCGTTTCTCTTGACATGACAATCCACTGTGATTCCAATCCCCAAACTTTGACCATAGTTGCACTCTTACAAACAAGTGCAGGTACGCCACTGTTTCACCTAAGATTGTGCCGGAAGTTGGTATCTCCACTTTCTAGAAGCGCACCCATGGTCAACGCCATTTTCAGTGCCAGCAACAAACTGAAGGAATCAAAACGAGGCAGTCTCACAGCAGTGGGGATCCCACAGCAATTTTGAAGATTTACTGCATGTCAGAAAGGTAGGCTTTTTTATTATTATCATTATTGCACTGCCTGATAGTGAACAGGAATTTTTTAGTAGCCTATTTTCCCTACTAATTAAGTGACCTTGTCAGATTTTCACTGATGCACTGTGTTAAACATAACATCAGGCATATAGGCCTACCTGATTGAAAATTAAAAAAAAAACAAGACATTAAACGACAAAAAGTCGGTATAGTATGTGGTATATGGTATAGTAGCCAGTCTAAAAAAGGCTACACAGTCATATTGGTATGATGGTTGCTACAATTTTTAAGGCTGCCCCAACATTTACAAACTATTGACTTTGAACGTATTTAATATTACTTTGAATTATATACTTACTGAAAAGCAAGGTCTTCGTTGCCATCCTACTGAAGGGCTTTTTGTTATTAACACCCTTCCAGTTGATCTGATGAGACACCTCATCTGTGAAGAGCCTGCCCAAGATGTTCCAGGTCACTCTCTTCACATCCTGGCCTCCAATGGTGGCTAAAGAAGAAATCTAAAAGGCAAAGACATCTTTTTTAAATAAAAAGCAAGGTAAACATTAAGCTTAAGTTGCATCTAAAGCTGCATTCAAAATGTTTTTGTTCCTGTTGAAAGCGTTCAGAAATGTACAAAAAGATAGAAAACTTATGTTTCTTCTTTTTGTGTAAAGAATTTTTTTTTTTTTTTCTAAACATGTACTTGGCTCACACCCTCATGACCTGTCAAACCAGGGAGATTGTTGCTCACTGACAGAATCTTACCACTGGGAAAAGGCATTTCAGGACAGGCCTGTTCAGGGCTGCTTCAATAGAATATTTGCAATAATCATGGACAATCAATAAACCTAATGGCACCATTCATATTAAGTAAGAAAACTCACCACTTTCTGTCGAGCTGGGCCATTCGACGGTTCCTTTAAAAACATTTCAAATGCCTCCACTGCCTCCAAATTTTCCAGGGGAAAATGGATATTGTTGGGCATCTCAACATCTGGCCCCGGGGTGCTGTTCAGCCTGCTGCTGAGGTAGTTCACCTTTGCCACAAGCTGGTCTTGCTGCTGTTTAATGGTTTCCAGCAGGCTAACTGTGCGTTCACACCGCCGCCGGCGAGAGCGTCAAAGTGGCCGGAAGTCATTCATTTTCAATGTGAGCCACCGGCGAGAAGCGGCGAGAAGCTGCACGGCGCATTTTGGACGGTGTGGGCATCGGGGAGAGTTGAAGTCAGGTCAACTTTATGGTAATGAGCTATGACGCGGCTCGGCGGCAACCAATCGGAATGTAGAAGTTCACCGCTTGAGAGGTTTCCAGAGAACGCAGTCCTGTAAACTTTGGTTCCGGCCACATTAGTTCCCAACGCTTGTTTTTCAGCGGGAATGCAATTCATTTGCTCAAAGCAACACCGATTTGACCAGTTGCAACCAAGACGGTTTGCAATGTAGGCTTTAATGTTAATTAAAGACCAAGGCTAGTAAATGTCTCCGATTATTTTGAAATTAGACTAGCACTTAACCATGAACACAAAAGCCACACCACACAAATGGCTTTTAATTGGTTTATTTCGTTAGCAAACATGTAACTACAATTAAATTACATTTCTTATTTTCACGTTTAAAATATTTAATGAGGTTAACTTACACCCTACTTGTGGTCAGTCTGCACAAGATCAACATGCTTGTTTGCTTTGCGGCCGCTTTAAATACAAGACCAAGCGTTCGATCGTCAGAGCGTCAATGAATCTTTGCACAGCGTTGTTGGCAGGGCGGCCAGAGCGAAACTTTGACGCTCTCGCCGTTTGACTAAGGTGTGAAAAAACAGTAAGGATGTGGACCTCAGCCGCTGTTGACAAACATGAAATATAGCTAAAATGTAGTGCAAAAAATATATCACGTTACAGCGTTTATCCTCATTATTCAAAATTACTGACGCTAGTCAGTTCTGTCTTAAATGATTAGAAACAGTTGAGAATGAAAATCCGTGTGCAACAGTATATTGGACCCGTGTGGTTAAAGCGGCAACACATAATATTCCTTCTGCCGTCTCTGTGCCTCATATGAATAAAATGTACAAATCACTCACTGCTCTTGAATGAATGACGTTTGTAGTTTTAATCAGAAACAAAGCATGTTTAACTATTACAGTAAAGACACCATTTTTATTTTACATTCATCTAACTACATTCAATCTCTGTAGTATTGTTAGACTACTTTAGACTTGCATAAAAGTATTCAGTATTTTTTTTAAAGCACTGTTTTTTTTTTTTATTTGTATCTTTTTTTCTTTTATATAGATCTTTTATTTGATCTATATTCTTCTGACTTTTTTATTTTCAGCGCTTACACTTTTGGCGCCGTTAATAAATTTAGCTAATTAGCTTTTTGACGTTCAAACAGGCGCCAATACAAATTATTTGTCTGAACCGACTCAAACGGTGATTAAAATGCCGAAGTTTAATTTTCATTATAAAGAGGATGGCAGATAGATACTATGAGACCAAAATTGCCAAAATGCAAACTTAACAATGCACAGCTAGCTAGAAGCTAGCGCTACCATTATCCACGAGTGAACATGCTAAAGTTGTCCTACTATCAAACAACGTCATTACAGTCATTAATATACATGATGATATCGATACATCAATAAACTTACTCAAGAGGATTCAGCGCAACCGTGTCCCAGTCTCCAGTGATATGATTTCGTCTCGGCTCTTGGCGTACTCAACCGTACAGTAGTGATGGGTCGTTCTTGAACGATTCGTTCATTTTGAACGAATCTTTAATTTGATTAATGTTTCTTTGATGTTGTGTTTTTAAAAGTGCATCGCCTCGGGGAGTGATTCGTTCAGTCGCGCACATGCAACATCCTATTAGGTTCTGTACTGGAATTAGTTCACCTGTTTTAGAGTCGTTCGTTCACCTTATGGGGCTGTCACGTGATGAACGAACGACTCAAACCCGAAGACTCAAAAGATGAACTAATCAATTCTCCTTCCGGCTCAGACTGCATAGGTTAACATTACGGGGATGTCACGTGATGAACGAACGACTCAAACCCGAAGACTCAAAAAGATGAACTAATCAATTCTCTTTCCGGCTCAGACTGCATAGGTTAACATTACAGGGCTGTCATGACTATTACGTGAACGAACGACTCAAACCCGAGGACTCGAGAGATGAACTAATCAATTCTCTTTCCGGCTCAGGCTGCATAGGTTAACATTACAGGGCTGTCACGTGATGAACGAACGACTCAAACCCGAGGACTCGAGAGATGAACTAATCAATTCTCTTTCCGGCTCAGGCTGCATAGGTTAACATTACAGGGCTGTCACGTGATGAACGAACGACTCAAACCCGAGGACTCGAGAGATGAACTAATCAATTCTCTTTCCGGCTCAGACTGCGTTGGTTAGCTAATTGGGCTGTCACGTGATGAACGAACAACTCAAACCCGAAAACTTGTCAGATAAGAGGTGAGGTGAGCGAATCATAGACTAAAGACCCAGGTAAACAATGAATGAATCTTTTCTGTTTCTTATAGCATTATAGTTTTGTTTTGTTTGTAGTGTGATCAACGTTTGTGTAAGCAGTAGATGTGTTAGGGATCAAAAACGTAACATTTTAATTATATTTTGCTAAAATGAACGTAATGAACGAAATGACTCGAAAAAGATTCGTTCATTTTGCTGAACGAGACTCAAAGGACCGAGTCGGTAAAATGATCCGAACTTCCCATCACTACCGTACAGTAAAGGCGCGTCCGCGTCCGCGCATCCGACATGGGTGCGGTCAGGATCCGCTGATTGACAGTAGAATTTACAGCGCCGCGCGGAGGCGGAGCTGGTCTTCTGGGGGGAGTCAAAACGAAGGTGACAGTCACGCGGGTTTGGCGACTTGAAGGCGGATCCGCGTAGGAATCTCCTGCTGTGTGGGATAATATCATGCTGGAAGCAAAATCTGATAGGTACCATTTTTCGCTGTCGAATTATACTACCATCTGTTTTAATGGGAGGTAGCAAAATCTGACAGGGTAGCACAAATTGTCAGAACACCTCTAATTCTTGCACAGGACCTCTCTCTGGTCAATGTCAGTAATCTCAAATCCAAAATATCGCCATATTATTTATTTATTTATTCAGAAAGTAGGTGTTCTCAAGTCCACACTTATTTAATATAATCGCAACATTTTGCCGTCATATAATCGTTCAGGCTGACATCGCGATTGCGATTGCGATACGATTAATCGTGCAGCACTAGTTTCCTGTCACTGTGGGCGTCAGAGCACAGTAATAAAGAGCAGAGTCTTTCAGAGCAGCAGAGGAGATCTCCAGATCCACATGGTTTTCTTTGCCTTTGGTGACATTAGCAGTGAATCTGGAATCTACATTAGACACCTGAGCTTGTTTTGCACTGTCTGAGATGAGGACAATGAACTCAGGAGCTGATCCTGGATACAGACGATACCAGTGAAGAGTAAATGCAGATAAATAACTGCAGGATAATTTAACACTTGAACCCTCGTCAGCAAAATCCTCTGATTTGGTTGGTTTAATTTCATTTCCATATGTTGCATCTCCAAATGTAGATCAAATATTTTATGAACTGGTATTTAGAATCTGTATTAATTTTAGGAAAATCAGCATTAAATGCAATATACAACTAAAAGGAATGCACTTCATACGTCATTTAGATGCAAAATGCAAACCATTTTAATACTTACATGCAAAGGCAGAAAGCAGAATGCAGAATCATTGTGTGTGTTTCTTATTCTCTCTCTAACAGACTTGAAGTTTAAGAAGATCACATCAGATATCAGTGCTTTAAACTCCACCTCTTCCAGAGAACTCTTTGAGAGAGCAGAGCAGATCAGATTTGTTTCATACATCACTGTCATTTGGTTATTATTTATATCATGTTGTACCCTCTTGTGGTTCTTTACTAACTAAAGTCAAATTCTAAAAATTCCTCATACTTGTTTAAGTTTTTGTTTAGATTATCTGTTTGGATGTGCATTTAGTGCATACAGAATGAATTTAGGTTTGCTGTTTATTTTTGGTGGTAATAAACAGTTTAGTTGCTGCACCTGCAACTGAAACTGACACCAAGAGTGACAGAAATATGGTTAAAACATCTTTTATCATAGCATGTATCAGGCTTAACGTAATGTAAAATACAGTTGAGTCAGGTGGTCAGTGGGTTATAGTATAATTTCAGGATAATCCAAATAGATTAATACTTTTGAAAATGATCATTTGTTGACTGTGCAGAAAATAAACTGCAATTTAGTATGGTTCTAAAAAAAATGCAACTCTAAAATAAATAAATAAATAAAATCAGAATCTGCAATAAGAATCCTGGTCATTCCAATTTTGTGGAAATATGGGAGCTTTATGCAGATCTGTGCACACATATTTCAGTTGTGCTTGGTTATTTTATTCTCTGTAATGTGTCTCCGTTATCTTTTATTGTTGTTGTGTGTTTCAGTCACTGTGGGCTGCAGAGCACAGTAGTACACAGCAGAGTCAGACACACTCACATTTTGCCATTGTTCCTTTAGATTTTATAAAATTTAAAACACTTACTGAGTTTAGTATCACTATGAAATTGAATATCACATTCTGACATAATTCACAAACAGTGTAACTAATGTCAGAATCAATTCTTCAGAATAAACATAAAATGTATTTTAATGGACATGTTTGCTTGCTCTGTTTGAAGAATTTGACTTGGAAAACTTTGCTTTGAGAGACACAGATATCAGGCAAGATATCTTGCAGAGGAGATATTAAATGATATTATGTTTAGTCAAATATATTAAAATGGTTTTGATTTACAATTGTTATTTAAGAAATATTCTATTGTGTTTCATTTTCATTACTCTTTCAGTAACCACACACAGGTGTTTCCACAAGTTTCATTATATTGTGTGAATTATAGATTGTGGGTTTGATGTGGCTTGAGATCAAAGTAAAAAATGAATTTGAGTTTTTGTACGGCTTCACATAGACTTTGTATCACTGGGCTCCAACTCTTAGAGCACAATAATAGAGAGCTGAATCTGACAGAGTTACACCAGTAATACTGAGTTCAGTGGATGTACGTGATGTGGTCGACTGAAAGCGAGGATCAGTGGGGCTCCCAGTTACAGTAGCTGATCGAGCAGGTCTAAATATTAAATACTGAGGTTCTCCATTAGGATACTGTCTATACCAGTACAGATAAACATAACTGTTGCTTGTATCATATGTGCAGCTGAGGGCCACAGTCTCCTCTTCCATTATGACAATTGCTTCTTTATTTGGCCCAATCTGATCTGCAGTCATCACACCTAAAACAAAAAAATAAATAAAAAATATTTGTTATTCAATTTATACAAATGATGTCAACATCTCATTAACATCAAAGAGTCATATTGTACCTGAAGTCAGAGTTAAAATGAGAAGCAGGTGTTTTTCCATGTTGACTAGGTCAGATCAGGTGTGTATTAATGTTGTCTGTGCTCTGAGCTGTAGATCTGTGGTACTGTGAGTCTCTGCAGTTTCACACTCAAACACACTGGAACTTCCTGCTTTCTGTGTGATGAGACCGTCTTTTGCTTTGCCATTGGTTAGAGGTAAGCTTTTGCAACTGCAAGAAATTACATTTTGAAGCTGTCTGAAATGTTGTTTATTTCCTCCTTTTATGTCCTACTTTAATTTTGGTCTGCACATCACCTCATCATCTTTTCTGACAATATATTTATTGTGCTTTTTGCCATGACAGGAACAGTCGCTTGTAGTTGAGATGCCTGTTTCTGAATGAAAGTGTGGCACGTGTGATCATTAGCTGTGTTTCCATCCCAAGCTGCCCTGGTGAAAAAAACAGCATATGCTGGTAGGTATGTTTTGATGTTGGGATGCTTGTAAGGTATGTTTTGATGCTGGTTTAAGCTGGTCATTTGCTGGTTTATGCTGGTCATGTTGCTGGTCAAGGACTAGCATAAACCAGCAAAGGACCAGCTAAAAAAATATGCTGTTTTTTTCACCAGGGTGTAAGTTTAACGTAACTAGAATATTGCATAAATAATTTGCAATTAAAGGACCGCTTCCATCCCATGTGTTCAAGAAAGCAAAATTGGCACTTCCTGGGAAGCTGCCGCAAAAATGTCTAATGGAAGAAGAAAAATAATTATCTTGCGTACCGAAGCAGATGCCTGATGTTTGGGAACACATATTGTGAGATGTTCTGGGAGGTAATTTTGTAACGGAATTTGGCGTTGCAATATAAGGTTCGGGCGCCAGGGTAAAAAAAAAAAAACCACCACAATAGTTAAATCATTTTACAATGTCACAATGCAGGTAAATTTGCTAATTTAATCAAAACAACCAAACAATGATT